>NW_024083890.1:0-2538 GCF_003009895.1 Hyaena hyaena | reverse complement strand
CTCAGAGCCTGGAGCCTGTCTCAGTCTGTGACTCCCTCTCTCTCTGACCCTCCCCTGCTCACGCTGTGTGTCTCTCTCTCTCCTAAAAATAAATAAAACATTTAAAAAAAAAAAAAAAAGCGCAAATATAAAATCCAACAATGTACCTAAAGGAACTAGAAGAAGAGCAACAAGAGCACCCCAAACCCAGTAGGATAAGAGAAATAATAAAAATCAGGGCAGAAATAAACAATAAAGAAACCAAAAAAACAGTCTAACAGAGCAATGAAACCAAGAGTTGTTGTTGTTTTTTTTTTAAACATTTATTCATTTTTAAGAGACAGAGAGACAGAGCACGAGAAACAGAGCATGAGTAGGGGAAGGCAGAGAGAGAAGTAGACACAGAATCTGAAGCAGGGTTCAGGCTCTGAGCTGTCACAACAGAGCCCGATGTGAGGCTTGAACTCACGAACTATGAGACCGTGACCCGAGCTGAAGTCAGTCGCTTAACCAACTAAGCCACCCAAGTGCCCCCCAAGAGTTGGTTTTTTGAAAAAATAAACAAAAATGACAAACCTCTAGCCAGGCTTCTTAAAAAGAAAAGACAGAGCACTCAAATAGACAAAATCATGAATGAAAATGGATTTATTACAACCAACCCCTCAGAAACACAAGCAATTATCAGAGAATATAATGAAAAATTATATGCCAACAAATTGGACAACATAGAAGAAATGGACAAATTCCTAAACACACACTCACTACCAAAATTTACATGGGAAGAGATAGAAAATCTGAACAGACCCATAACCAGTGAAGATGTTGAATCAGTTCTCAAAAATCTCCCAACAAATAAGAGTGCTGGGCCAGATGGCTGCCCTGGGGAATTCTACCAGACATTTAAAACAGAATTAATACCATTATTCTCAAGCTATTCCAAAAAATAGAAGTGGAAGGAAAACTCCAGACTCATTCTATGAAGTCAGCATCACTTTAATTCCCAAGCCGGAAAAAGACCCAGCAAAAAAAGAGAACTACAGGCCAATATCCTTGATGAATACAGATGCAAAAATACTCAACAAGAATCTTGCAAGTCGAATCCAACAGCACATAAAAAGTATTATCCACCTAGATCAAGTGGGATTCATTCCTGGATTACAGAGCTGGTTCAATATTCGCAAATCAATCAATGTGATACATCACATCAACAAAAGAAAAGATAAAAATCATATGATCCTGTCGATAGATGCAGAAGAAGCATTTGACAAAATACAGCATCACTTCTTAATAAAGACCCTCAAGAAAGTCGGGATAGAAGGAACTTACTTAAACATCATAAAAGCCATCTATGAGAAGCCCCCGGCTAATATCATCCTCAATGGGGAAAAACAGCTTTCCCCCTGAGATCATGAACATGACAGCGATGTCCACTCTCACCACTGTTGTTTAACATAGTGCTGGAAGATCCAGAATCATCTATCAGACAACAAAAGGAAATTAAAGGCATCAGAATTGGCAAAGAAGTCAAACTTTCACTTTTCGCAGATGACATGATACTCTACATAGAAAACCCAACAGACTCCACCAGAAGCCTACTAGAACTGACCCATGAGTTCAGCAAAGTTGCAGGGTACAAAATCAACATACAGAAATCAGTTACATTCTTATAAACCAATAATGAAGCAACAGAAAATCAAGAAAGTAATCCCATTCACAACTACACAAAAAAAACATAAAATACCTAGGAATAAAACCTAACCAAAGATATAACAGATCTATATGATGAAAACTATAGAAAACTTATCAAGGAAATTGAATAAGACACAAAGAAATGGAAAAACATTCCATGCTCATGGATCAGAAGAATAAATATTGTTAAAATGCTATTACTACCCAAAGTAATCCACACATTCAATGCAATCCCAATCAAAATTGCACCAACATTCTTCTCCAAGCAGAGAAAACTATCCCAAAATTTGTACGGAACCACAAAAGATCCTGAATAGCCAAAGTAATATTGAAGAAGAAAAACAAAACAGGAGGCATCACCATCCAGGACTTTAGCCTCTACTACAAAGCTGTCATCATCAAGACGGTATGGTATTGGCACAAAAACAGACACATACACCAATGAAATAGAATAGAGAACTCAGAATGGGACCCACAAATGTATGGCCAACTAATCTTTGATAAAGCAGGAAAGAGTATCCAATGGAAAAAAGACAGCCTCTGTAATAGATGGTGCTGAGAGAACTGGACAGCAATATGCAGAAGAATGAAACTACAACATTTTCTCACACCATACAACAAAATAAACTCAAAATGGATAAAGGACTTGGATGTGAGATAGGAAACCATCAAAACCCTAGAAAAGAAAGCAATAAACAACCTCCTTGTCCTCAACCGCAGCAATTTCTTATTTGACACATCCGCAAAGGCAAGGGAATTAAGAGCAAAAATGAACTGTTGGGACCTCATCAAGATAAAAAGCTTCTTGTTGCCCTTCTGAACGGCAAGGGAAACAATCAATAAAACTAATAGGCAACCTACTAAATAGGA
>NW_024083889.1:0-2540 GCF_003009895.1 Hyaena hyaena | reverse complement strand
ACACACACACACACACACACACACACACACACACACACCACCTTCTTATCCATTCAGTAATAATGGACACTTGGGCTGCTTCCATAATATGACTATTGTAAATAATATTGCTATAAACGTAAGGGTACATGTATCCCTTTGAGTCAGTGTTCTTGTATTATTTGGGTAAATACCCAGTAGGGTGATTGCTGGATCATAATGTAGTTCTATTTTTAACTTTTTGAGGAACTTCCATACTTTTTTCCACAGTGGTTGCACCTTGTTTGCATTCCCACCAATCAGTGCCCATGGGTTTCCCTTTCTTCATATCCTTGCCAACACCTGTTGTTTCTGTGTTGTTGATTTTACCCATTCTGATAGATTTTATCTCATTGTAGTTTTGATTAGTATTTCCCTGATGATAAGTGATGATGAGCATCTTTTGATGTATCTGTTGACCATCTGGATGCCTTCTTTGGAGGAGATGTGGCCCAATGTCTGTTGCCCTTTAGTTTTATTGATTGTTTCCTTCACTCTGCAGAAGATTTTTATTTTGATGTCATCTCAGTAGTTTATTTTTCCTTTAATTTCCTTTGCCTAAGGAGACATACCTAGAAAGAAATTAGTACATCCAATGTCAAAGAAGCTACTACCTATATTCTTTGTTAGGATTTTTATGGTTTCACGTCTCACATTTAGGGCTTTAATTCATTTTTAATTTATTTCTGTGTATGATGCAAGGGGTCCAGTTTAATTATTTTGCATGTCGTTCAGTTTTCCCAGCACCATTTGTTGACGAGACTTTTTCCCATTGGATTATCTTTCCTGCTTTGTTGAAGATTAACTGATGCTATAATTGTAGTATTATTCCTGTATTTTCTATTCTGTTCCATTGATCTCTGTGTCTGTTTTTGTTTCACTATCATACTGTTTTTAAGCCACAGGAAGGATCCACTTCTCATTGATTGATCAAACAGTCTCTCACTCAGTTAGGGATGATTGACTGAGAAGTTGTATCAATTAGATATTGATGGATCCTTTCTCTGTCTCTGTGTTTCCATGCCTGATCCTCTGACTATGCCCAAGAATAAGGCAGTCTTTAACAGCATTGGGACATATGAAAAAGACACAGGAACCATCTGAATGGGTTGTAATCAATTAGATCAAGACCACCTGAACATCAAAATGAATCATGGCAGGAATGGTTTCCTAATACTGAATGATAAGCAATCCATGAGTCTACAGTAATACCTAAGAAACCTTTTTAAAATGGGGATTGGAGAAAAGAGAAAGACCTTTACAAAAGATTACACACAAATAAAGATAGAAATAAGAAATGGAATAAGAAATTACCTTTTAAAAACCATCATTGTAACAAGTCAGTCACGAAATATCAGTAGATGTGAAAGTTGTTGGGTGAAAGAATGTTGGGGCACAAGATATGGATAGTGGGAACCACTGTGAACTTAATATCACTTACTTATAAAGAAACCAGACTGTGTCATGTGGCTCATGATGTAGGGTCAATGTGAAGGGCACAATATCAGATAGTAAAAGATTTTGAAAAGAGAAGAAAAACCAGAAAATTCTCAACAAATAGACCACACATGAGGTGGTGAATGTAACATCAAAGAGAAAAAGGTCACATTGAATGCACTGGATGAAAAGATCCTGTTAAAAATCAACAGCCAGCTAAACCAAGCAACCAAGCAACCAAGCAACCAACCAACCAACCAACCAACAACCATAAGCTGTTGACATGATACTCATCTAAAATGCAAAGTCATAGACATTTTGAAAACAAGATACTGGAACAAAACTAAAGCATGCAAACACTAATCAAAGAAAAGCTACTCTAGGTATAGCAATATCAGATAAAATACACATAAGACAAAAAGCATTGTTAGATACACAGAAAAGGTGGTACAAAGTCATAAAATGTATAGTTCACCAAGAAAGGAAAAGTTGTGCATCTCTAATGACATGAATGCCAACCATATAAAGGGAAGTATGCCAAAATCTGCAAGAAGAGTCAAATCGTCAAGCAGAGTGGGAGATTTTTCACAGCATTCTCTCAGCAGCTGATAATGGGCAGACCCCAAATCAGTAAGGATGCAGAAGATTTGAACAGGAAGCCATCTTAATATATATAATATGCATGGACATATATAGAAGTGTAAGTAGATATTATATATAAGCATTTGTTAAATGATTAGTTAAAATAGAGATAATAAAATATGCTTTAATATATTTTCATATTAGATATTAGGGAAAATGAAACAGCAACTTTAATAGTATATATAATAAAATGTAGGTCATACAAATATTACAAATGCTATAAATAAATTAAAATTTTTAATGTATGATATATTAATATATAATTGTATAATTAACACTTATAATTAATTATAGTAACAAACACTTGTATTAATATTTTAATGTAACTATGTATGATATATTTTGTATATGCATTTTTATTTGTCATAAATATATATTTTATTTTATTTTATTTTATTTTTAAATGTTTTATTTATTTCTAGGAGAGAGAGAGAGAGAGAGAG
>NW_024083888.1:0-2540 GCF_003009895.1 Hyaena hyaena | reverse complement strand
GTTTATTTTTGTGTATGATGTGAGAAAATGATCGAGTTTCATTCTTCTGCATGTTGTTGTCCAGTTCTGCCAGCACCATCTGTTAAAGAGGCTGTCTTTTCTCCATTTTATACTCTTTCCTGCTTTGTCAAACATTAGTTGGCAGTACATTTGTGGATCCAATTCTGAGTTCTCTATTCTATTCCATCGGTCTATGTGTCTGTTTTTGTGCCAATACCATACTGTCTTGATGATGACAGCTTTGTAGTAGAGGCTAAAGTCTGGGATGGTGATGCCTCCCATTTTGGTTTTCTTCTTCAATATGACTTTGGCTATTCAGGGTCTTTTGTGGCTCTATACAAATTTTAGGATAGTTTGTTCTAGTTTTGAGAAGAATGCTGATGCAATTTTGATTGGGGTTGCATTGAATGTGTAGATTGCTTTGGGTAGTAATGACATTTTAACAATATTTATTCTTCAGACCCATGAGCATGGAATGTCTTTCCATTTCTTTGTGTCTTCTTCAATTTCCTTCAAGTATTTTATAGTTTTCATCATACAGATCTCCTATATCTTTGGTTAGGTTTATTCCTAGGTATTTTATAGTTTTTTGTGCAGTTGTGAATGGGATCAGTTTCTTGATTTCTCTTTCTGTTGCTTCATTATTGGCATATAAAAATGCAACCGATTTCTGTACGTTGATTTTGTATCCTGCAACTTCGCTGAATTCCTGGATCAGTTCTAGTAGGCTTCTGGTGGAGTTTGTCGGGTTTTCTATGTAGAGTATCATGTCATCTGTGAAAAGTGAAAGTTTGACTTCTTCTTTACCAATTCTGATGTCTTTTATTTCCTTTTGTTGTCTGATGGCTGATGCTATGACTTCCCGCACTATGTTAAACAACAGTGGTGAGTGGACATCCCTGTCGTGTTCCTCATCTCAGGGGGAAAGCTCTTAGTTTTTCCCCTTCAGGATGATGTTAGCTGAGGGCTTCTCATAGATGGCTTTTATGATGATTAAGTAAGTTCCTTCTATCCCGACTTTCTCTAGGGTCTTTATTAAGAAGGGATGCTGTATCTTGTCAAATGTTTTTTCTGCATCTATCGACAGGATCATATAGTTTTTATTTTTTCTTTGGTTGATGTGATGTAATACATTGATTGATTTGCGAATGTTGAACCAGCCCTGTTACCCGGAATGAATCCCACTTGATCATGGTGGATAATTCTTTTTATGTACTGTTGCATTCGATTTGCAAGTATCTTGTTGAGGATTTTTGCATCTGTATTCATCAAGGGTATTGGCCTGTAGTTCTCTTTTTTTGCTGGGTCTCTGTCTGGCTTGGGAATCAGAGTGATGCTGGCTTCATAAAACAAGTCCAGAAGTTTTCCTTCGATTTCTACTTTTTGGAATAGCTTGAGAAGAATGGGTATTAACTCTGTTTTAAATGTCTGGTAGAATTCCCCAGGGAAGTCATCTGGCCCAGGGCTCTTATTTATTGGGAGATTTTTGATCACTGATTCGATTTCTTCACTAGTTATGGGTCTGTTCAGATTTTCTTTCTCTTCCTGTGTGAATTTTGGTAGTGAGTGTGTGTTTAGGAATTTGTCCATTTCTTCTAAGTTGTCCAGTTTGTTGGCATATAATTTTTCATAGTATTCCCTGAGGATTGCTTGTATTTCTGAGGGATTGGTTGTGGTAAGTCTATTTTTGTTCATGATTTTGTCTCTTTGAGTGCTCTCTCTCTTCTTTTTGAGAAGCCTGGCTAGAGGTTTGTCAATTTTGTTTATTTTTTTCAAAAAACCAACTCTTGGTTTTATTGATCTGTTCAACTGTTTTTTTGGCTTCTATATTGTTTATTTCTGCCCTGATTTTTATTATTTCTCTTCTCCTGCTGGATCTCGGTGCTCTTGTTGCTCTCCCTCTAGTTCCTTTAGGTGAGCTGTTAGATTTTGCACTTACGCTTTTTCTAGGCCTGGAGTGCAATGTACTTTCAGGACTGCCTTTGCTACATCCCATAGAGTTTGGATTGTTGTATTTTCATTTTCATTTGTTTCCATATATCTGTAAATTTCTTCTCTAATTGCCCGATTGGCCCATTCTTTCTTTAGTAGGGTGTTCTTTAACCTCCATGTTTTTGGAGGTTTTCCAGACTTCTTCTTGTGATTGATTTCAAGTTTCTTAGCATTGTGATCTGAAAGTGTGCATGGTATGATCTCAATTGTTTTATATTTATTGAGGGCTGCTTTATGTCCCAGTATGTGATCTATCTTGGGGAATGTGCCATGCGCACTTGAGAAGAAAGTGAATTCCATGGCCTCAGGATGTAGAGTTCTAAATATATCTGTCAAATCCATCTGGTCCAATGTGTCCTTCAAGTCCATTGTTTCTTTGATGATTTTCTGTCTAGTTGTTCTATCCATTGCTGTAAGTGGAGTATTAAAGTCCCCTGCCTTTAGCACATTCTTATCCATAACATAGTTTCTGTGATTGTTTTATGTATTTAGGTGCTCCCGTATTCGGTGCATAGACATTTAGAATTGTTAGCTCTTCCTGATGGATA
>NW_024083887.1:0-2543 GCF_003009895.1 Hyaena hyaena | reverse complement strand
CAGAGAGAGAGGGAGACACAGAATCTGAAACAGGCTCCAGGCTCTGAGCTGGCAGTCAGCACAGAGCCCGACGCGGGGCCCGAACCCACGAACTGTGAGATCATGACCCAAGCGAAAGTCGGACCCTTAACTGACTAAGCCACCCAGGCGCCCCTATTCTTTTTATTTTTCTAATAGTTTGTTGTCAAGTTGATTTCCATATAACACCCTATACTCATCCCCACAAGTGCCCTCCTCCATGCCCATCACTCCGCTTCCCCTCTCCCCTGCCCATCTGCCCTCAGTTTGCTCTCAGCATGCAACTCATAGAAAATGTTAAGGAAGGAAGCATGGAGGATTGACAGTTAAAGCCTCAATTCTGTCTTCTGGACAAATGAATAATCAAGTTTGAAGTAGTTAATTCCTTAGCTGAATATACTCATGGTAGGAAAATCTAAACATATTTCATAATCCAATTATAATCCACCAATAAAATGATGTGGAAGGTGACCTTTCAGATAGCAGGAACATTCATTTCCCTTATGAAATTGGCAGATGTATTCATTCCCAGCCCACCCCAATACTCAGACCAGTTCCGTTGGATTAGTACAACATTCTTAAACACAGCTACAAAAATATACCAAGGATTTGTATGTAGATAATACATTTAAATATTTTTAAGTGTTTTATATATTTCTGAGAGAGACAGAGAAAGAGCGTGAGCATGGGAAGATCAGAGAGAGAAAGATACAGAATCTGAAGAAGGCTCCAGGCTCTGAGCTGGCTCTCAGTACAGAGCGTGACACGGAGCTCGAACCCACGAACCGTGAGACATGACCTGAGCTGAAGTCGGACGCTTAACGGACTGAACCGCTCAGGCGCCCCTGTATGTAAATAATACATTTAAAACATCATCTGCCCGGCACCTGGGTTGCTCAGTCAGTTAAGTGTACAACTTGGGCTCAAGAAATGATCTCCCGGTTTCTGAGTTTGTCCCCACATCCGACTCTGAGCTGTCAGCACAGATTCTGTGTCACCATCTTTCTCTGCCCCTTCCTTGCTCACACTCTGACTCTCTCTCTCAAAATAAGTAAACCTTAAAAAACAGAAAAAAGAAAAAAGATAGTAAAACATCATCTACCTACCTCTCTAATACTCAGTGGACTCATTCGTGCGTATTGTTGCACATGGTATGCAGTGATACTATACACTATCAGATACAAATTACGTTTAATCCTATGCCCAAGAAAACAGGTCTTCAGGAAAAATAAAGTAAATAATGTGATATGAATAATAATGACATAGTAAATTAATTCAAATAGCTCATATCAAAATAAGATAAGCAAGCAGACTAACGGTTTTAAAATTATTACTTAAGTAGTGAAAACTTCTCTAGAGGAGTTCAGATTTGGTGGCAAAGAAGAAGGATGGAGGCATATACCTTCTGTGGGGATGAAGGGGGAACAGGAATGAATGAGAGCCAGTGTGCAAACCCGTATTTTTCAGACATGTATCCACATTTCACCCCAGACAACTGGTCTACGCCCTCTCTCCCCGTCCCTGTTGACGTTACAAGTTGATAACAAAAACACCAGAAAACCCAGACATGAGCTAAACGTTGATCTTTTTGACTTTGCTCTGCTTGCAATTGTGTAGCTCCTGCTAATGTGAGACGATCCTGGCAATTCCATGTTTTTGAAATGACGCATCGGCCCCGTTTCCATAAGACAATGCAAGTGTTTTTCTGAACCTTCTCAATTTCATTTTAGAGTTTTAGGATAAAATGTCCAAGCTCCTTTCCTTTCTCTCACTGGAACCCTTGATGAGCAACAAGTTGAGCAAGCTCCTCTGGTATAAAATTTTCTAAAAAGGTGTTTTGTAAGCCTTTGGGACTCACACATACTTCAAGAAGTATTTTCCACATTGTTAGATCATATGTGAGGCAAAAAAAATGTGGAAATGATAGCTATTAGCCACAGCTAATTAAACAATAGCAGCAGAAAGTGTTGCAATTGTATTCCCAGAATGTGTGGAGGACCCCTGAGACTCATTCCACATCCTCATTCCCCAAACCGAAAGCCTGAAGCCGTACTACTGTGTGTTCCGGTAGAATGTTGACTTGCCGGTGAATTTTAATTGTGTTGGACTTACTGTAGACAATTATGTGATTTGTGAAAATTCATGTACCAAGAAGAACCTCAATATGAGAGAAGAACTCAATAGCTCACTCAAAAAAAAAGAAAAGACAAAAAGATGCTGTCAGGGAGGACAAAGGAAATGTTACAGGGGATCTGATAAGAGGAAATGAGAGTTGAGTGGAGAGAGAGAGGGGTAGACCAGAACACATACAGAAGACAGCGACAGAGACAAGTCTACTGTGGAAGAGGACTTGTGTGCTCTGCGCATGTCCCTGCCCTGAGGGCCCCGCAGGCAGAGCCATAGAGCCATATGCCACCAAGGTCTCTGCCTAATGCTGCTCCCTGGCCACAGGAGCCTGCTCAGGGGGCCCACGGGGTTGGCTGTCAACGCTGGTGGAGCAGGTGTTCACCAGTGAGAGCAGGGGA
>NW_024083886.1:0-2546 GCF_003009895.1 Hyaena hyaena | reverse complement strand
AAGTCAGGCAAAGAAGGACAAATATCATATGTTTGCACGTATAGGAGGATTAGGAGGAACTTGACGAAGGAACAAGGAGGAGAAGAAGGGCAGAAATGGTGGGGGAAAGGGAGAGAGGCAAACCATGAGAGACTCTTGAATGCTGACAAAATCTGAGGACTGATGGATGTGGGGGGAGGGGGGGATGGGCATGGAGGAGGACACTTGTGGGATGAGCACTGAGTGTTATGTGGAAACTAATTTGACAATAAACTATTTGTAAAAAAAAAATTCTCACAAAAAAAAAGAAATAACAAATCCATTGTTCAATCATCTCTTAGTTATTTCTCATTAAAAGCATTTTAAAAATTTTATCCACAAAAAAGGCACACCTGAAAATATTATTTACATGATATACTTGCCAAAAATATAATCATTTGCAAAGCAAACAATAATCAGATTGTTTTATATCATCTTTAAATATGTCCAACAGTTTCCTTTCCCAGGAACCTTCCAACAATAAGATTTATGGTCAACTTAATCTTACTTGCCAAAAATAATCAAGGAACAGACACAACTAGAAACTACATAAGCTCCTCAAGTTATCTGTCACTTCAAAATATGAATTCCCCTCCAGTCCCCCAAACTTGTAGTAAATTCCAAGTCAAGGTCAGGTGAAAGGATGCTACCAGAGGTAGGCCTGCATGCTTGCCAGACAGGCAAATTTCCTGTAAATCCTGAGTTGTGCCATGATATTTCAGGGGCTAACACCTCTTTTGCCACATGAAAACATTTCTCCATGCCCTAACAGAGGCTCAGTCTCATCACTGAAAGGAATTCACAATAACAGACAGGAATCCAATATATAAAGCAAAATAATTATTCATTTCATAATACAGAGGCATTAACTATATATATAACCACAGAACTATATGTTCATATTGACTTAAAATAAGTTAAATGACAATATGAAAGTTTTATGGTGAAAAGAGAAAATGCACATTTGCTCTTTCCTTCTAAATGATGCATTAGTCCTTCAGTGAATCAATACTATCAATTGGAGTACAATTGTGTCTTGTTCTTGCCTGAAGCCAGAATTTGCCTTTAGTGAAACTTTGCATACCCATCCTGCAAAACTGTAATAAATTAAGTTTGTAAAGTTCTTGGTTTCCTTGCTTTTATGCCTACTTATACTTGCGTCAGGTGTGCTAAAAACTCACAAAATAGTACATTTTCCCTCTATGTTCTTTTCTTCTTTATGCTCTAGAAGAACTAATGATGAGAAAATAAAAAGCAAGCAGTAAAAGAGTTGAAGAAGCAAGCGCTAAGACTTGGCCATTCTCAACCAAAGTAACTGGTCCTTCGCCAACAGACTTCACTATTACAAAAAACCCAAAACAGGAGTGCCTGAGTGGCTCAGTCAGTTAACTGTCTGACTCTTGATTTCAGCTCAGATCATGATCTCATGATTCATGAGTTCAAGCCCGATGTCAGGCTCTGCACTGTTGGCCCAGAACCTGAGTGGGATTCTCTGTCTCCCTCCCTTTCTGCCTTTCCTCCTCCTCCTCCTCCTTCTCTCTCTCTCTCTCTCTCAAAAATAAATAATATTAAAATTTAAAAAAAAAACAAAAAATTCTCAGAATGTGTTTTGTTACTTTTCCATTGCCAAAATGGAAAATATATTTAAATTTATTTAAATTTTATTTATTTCTTTTGAGGGAAAGAGAGAGAAAGTGAAAGAGAAAGAGGAGGGGCAGAGAGAATGGGAGAATCCCAAGCAGGCTCTTTGCTGTCTGTGCAGAGCTCATTGCAGGGCTTGATGTCATGAACCATGAGATCATGACCTGAGACAAAAACAAGAGTTGAACACTTAACTGACTGAGTCCCCCAGGCCCCCTTTTCTTTTAAATTCTTATTTATTTATTTTGAGAGAGAGAGAGAGAAAGAGAGAGAGAGAGATGAAAAATATATTTATAGTGGGCTTCGCTTGACAACATTTTGCAAAAGGCCTATAATACCAGGTTTCTCTTGGAAACACTGGAATTTATACTCAAACTTCTTATTTTATGCATTAAAACTTGTATTTCAACTCCTTGAGACCAAGTGGCAGTAATTTATTTATATTGGACCTGATTTCCAAATTGTTTGATGAACATGGAGATATGTTTAATAACAATAGATTTAAGTTGTTTGAAATACTTAGGATCTCCTTATGTCACAGGTATCATATGTTCAAGAACCTATCAGAACAAAAAGCTTTTTGGGGCGCCTGGGTGGCTTAGTCGGTTAAGCGTCTGACTTTCGCTTAGGTCATGATCTCGCGGTTCGTGGGTTCGAGCCCCGCATCGGGCTCTGTGCTGACTGCGAGCTCGGAGCCTGGAGCCTATTTCAGAGTCTGTGTCTCCCTCTCTCTCTGACCCTCCTCTGCTCATGCTGTCTCTCTCTCTCTTAGAAATAAATAAAAATATTTTTAAAAAAGAACAAAAAGCTTTTTGATCCACTTCTTAAGTGTCCCACCTTTACTCACTTGAATTCCTATCATGACATGGTTGTAACTCCAACATTGA
>NW_024083885.1:0-2546 GCF_003009895.1 Hyaena hyaena | reverse complement strand
CTCTTTGGATGCTGAGCAACTTTATGAACACACCCCTTGCCCACAGAATGGTTCTGATGGGTCCTTTTAAGTCTCAAAGATTTGAGTTTTTATTTTTTCAATCTAGACTATGGTTCTTTGGCAGTTTACCTCTACTTAAAGTATTTTTGTTGTTTGAACCCATTTAGCTCCAATTTACTCCATGTGCGAATATCTATAATGCTTTTTGAGATACGGTTCTCTGTGTAGATTTAATTACATATATTACCTTGAACTTGACAGCCTTTTATAGAAGACTGTGTATTCAGGCTCTTTTCCCTGAGCTATTTGGTCCACTGAAGAGTGGTATTTGCTGTCAACTAAGTTAACTCAGAGGCTTTAGTCAGGGCCTTAATGGCCACTTCATTAACTGCATCCTTACCAACAGGCTGAGTTTGAATTCATCTTTGTCACCCCAGGACCTTCTCAGATTTCTTTTATTATTTGGAGAGGAGACATATTTGCAACTTTGACTCCCAAATGTCCATAAATGTCTATATTGTCTATTATCTTCCCTTCTTGCTTGCAACAAAGTAAAACAAATAAATGCTTTCCCAAGCACATAGTGTTTTTCCCTTCTCTATTACCTTATTAAAGAGCAACCAAGGTGAATTACTAACACCTGTTTTCTGATCTCTTGCCCAAAGTCAAGAGGCTTACTCGACACATTATCTTTATTCCAAGGTATTTAAGATGACTGTTTTGTCAAATATTTAACTACTACATGACATAAATTGCCATCAACCCTGTCTCCAGGAATACTTATTTAAAAAAAATTTTTTTTAATATTGATTTATTTTTGAGAGAGAGAGAGAGACATTGCAGGGAGGTGGCAGAGAGAGATGGACACAGAAACCAAAGCAGGCTCTAGGTTCTGAGCTGTCAGTGCTGAGCCCTACTATGGGCTGGAACCCACTGACCTGAGCCAAAGACTGATCCACCCAGGAGCCCCCAGTCTTACTTTTTCACTGCACACTGATGGCCCTGGAAACAAAGCCATGTATTTTAGAATTTTGTTGTTGTTGTTTTCCAGAATCCCCCTAAGCACCAATTTCTGTATCAGTCTGAGCAAGCCAGGTTTGGCTGTAGTAACAAATTATCCCTCAAGTCTCAGTGACTTAAAATACCAAATGGTAATTTGGCTGTATACTCCCCCCCCCTTTTTTAATATGCCCAAACTCATCAAATTGTATGCTTAAAACATGTGCAGATTAACACATTTTAATTATTCCTCAAGAGAGCTGTTTTTAAAAAGCAAACATAAGAAGAAAAGGACTGTGGGCTCACTCCGGGCAAACTCTCACTGAAGGTGCCATCTTCCTGCTGAGATTGGCGCACCCGGAACCCACAAAGCCAGGTCCACCCGATCCCCACCCAACGCTTCGCCCTGGACATCGGGGACCTGACACTCGCGCCACCACAAATCCTCTCCCTCTCCGCGCCCCCTGTGGTTCCACTCAGGGCAGGGGGAGGACACAGGAGCCACACCGCGGCCAGCGACCCGACCGCACCTGCTTCCGCGGTGGGCGGGGACCCAGCGGGCTGGGACTTGCGCAGCCGCAGAGATTGTTGTCCGCCCATCCTTTTCCGGGCGGGAAAGAACTGGCGGGCAAGCAGCCCGGAGAGCTTTTAAATTCCCCGCGGAGAAAGAGAGGCGGGTCCTGAGATCCCGCCCTCTGCTGGAAGTGCAAATCCTGCCGGGTGCTGTAGGCCTAGGTCGCCTCCCGCTGGGAGTGGCTGTCACCGCAGAGGAGGGGCGGCCACGCGAACTGAGGGTCCGTCCCGTTACCAGGAAACAGACTGGGCGACACCACGTGTGGCCACCCGTGGGGGCGTGAAGGTAAGAATGAGTCTTACAGGGGCACGTGGGTGGCTCAGAGGTTAAGCGTGGGACTGGGCTCAGGTGATGATCTCTGGGCTCAGGGTTAGTGGGTTCCAGCCCCGCCCGGTGCTCTGCGTGGACTCTGCGGACCCGGCTTGGAGGCTCGCTCTCTCTCTCTCTCTCTCTCTCTCTCTCCTCTCTCTCTCAAAGGAAATAAACACTAAAAAGTTTTTTTAAAGAATGATTCGTTATATTTTTATTATGAAATATTTCAGATGTACAAAAAGGGTACCGTCACGCGTGTATCTAAGTCCCGCCCTAGAATCGGATGCATTACTACAGCTGAAGAGTTCCATACATTCCCTCCCTGCCTGTTTGCCTCCCCCCCTCCCCTTCTGAATTCTATCTCCCCTCCTCTCCCTCCTTTCTCCATTCACAAGCCATCCTTACTTAGTGAAGGTAGTATCTGACCTAGTAGCCAAGTGTAGTTATTTTGGAAGTTCCAAAGCAATCCAAATGTCTTACACATGACTTCCTTGTTCCATACCTCACACCTCGGAAAATCAAGGAGAAGATACATAATCTGTTTGTATACTTCCACTCCGTGAAACAATTTTAACAAAGGGGATACCTTGGGGTGCCTTGATGGCTCACTTGGTCATGACCTCACAGTTCACATGTTGCAGCCCCCACTGGGGCTCTATGC
>NW_024083884.1:0-2558 GCF_003009895.1 Hyaena hyaena | reverse complement strand
TGAGGGATATTATTTAAGTGGGAAATGAAAACCCATAACTAGAAATTTTTAAAATGTGAATAAAAAATTTCAGTGGTAAAGGCATATATGTAAAAAGGCAGTGGTTCAGCCACTCAAAAAGCTAGTATAAAGATTAAAAGACAAAAATAGTAAAATCAACTATAATAAGTAGTTAAGGAATACATAAAAATGAAAAATATGACATCAAAAACATAAAATGTGAGGTGAGAAGTAAAAGTGTATTTTTATAATGCTTTTAAACTTAAGCGACTATCAGCTGAAAATAGAATGATATGTGTGTGTGGGTATATATGCATATTGTGTGTGTGTATATATGCATACATATACATATATACATGTATACACATACATAGAAATGTTGAACCTCATAGTAACCATAAACTAACAACCTGCGATAGATATACACAAAAAATGAGAAAGATACCCAGTCATAACACTAAAGAAAACTACCAACCATGAGAGACCAAGAAAACGGAAACGGAAGAGATAAACTACAAAAACAAACAAAAAATAATAAAATGTCAATAAGTACATATTTATTAATAATTGTTTGACATGGAAATAAAATAAGTATTTCAATCAAAAAACATTTGTAGGAGGGAGGGTCCAAGGTGGCTATGTAGGAAGAATGTTAACTCACCTCCCTCACCTACATACCAAATCTATACCTGTTTATACAGCACTCTCTCCTGAAGAAGAGCTGAGGGATGTCCGAACAGCTTCTGCACAAAAAATAGAGAGACCACAGAGAAAATGGCAAGAGAGATGGAGACAGAGTGAAAAAGGGGACTTCCATCTCCAATGCTGTGAACTGTGGTGTGAAAGGATTGTACTGTGGGATAGTGAGCAGATTCATTTCCCCTGGGGGCACAGTGAAGAAGCCACAGTTTTAAACGTTAATTAGACTATAAAAGACATTCCCTAAATGTTTGCCACATGTCTAGGAAGCTGCTGGAACATTCTGTAGGTCAGAGGGTTTGGTGAACACTACAGTGGTTTCTCTTTCCAAATTGATAGGAGAGATGGGAGCAGGAAGCAGGTGCCATAGCTATCCTGCAACTCAATGAGCTGAAAGCCTCTAGACTACACCCGCCCCAGCAATCTCACCAAGGCAACCATAGCATGGTACAAAGTGGACCCCTGCTCAGTGCTCACCACAGCTCCAGCCGTCTTGCCAATGTGAAATAGACACAAAGAACCCCTGAACTATCCAAGATAGTTGGATATCACTTGGTGATATCGTATCACTTGGGGACAGAAAACTTGTCATGGCACCCACAGTGCAGAGTGCCCGTGGAACTCCTGGCATGTGCACACCGAGGCTCTGATCACTCTGTCAGGGTTCCACCAGTAGGAATGATCCAGGAAACCCCCAGAATGCCCCCACTTTGGTTCCAGCCTCTCTGCCATAGTGCTATCTGAGCCACGCACACAGGAATCCCCAACTTTAACCAACTTAAGGTCCAGCTGTCCTATTGGGGGGGGGAGCTGTGTACAGAGAGTTTGATGACCACCAAACCACATGCCCACTTCACCTGCTCTCCCAAGATGTCTTCTGCAGGAAGACCCCAGGACCATCCCAGCCCGTGTCCACTTCACCTGCTGCCATATGATCAGAGTGAACCCAGCAAGCAGTACACAGGGAAACCTATCCCATGCCAACCACAGCTCCAGCCAGCCAATGTCACCAGACACACACATTTTAAACAGAGAGATGGTTACTATACACAATATAAGCCCTTGAAGGTTAGGAAAAGCAGCTTTTGTTCTGAATCCTTAGGAAAAAAACATAGATAGTCAAGAAAGTAAGGACTCAGAGGGATATGCCCTAAACGAAATGAAACAAAAACCTCAAGAAAAAAAAGTCTGTTCAAAGTAATGGTCATAAATATACTCACATCACTGGAGAAGAGTGGATAAACTGAGTGAGAAAGTTAACAAATGGATAAAAAACATAAGAACATAACCAATCAGAGTTGAAGGATACAATGAACGGAATGAAAAATACACTAGAGGCAATCAACATTACATGAGAGAATGCAGAAGAGTGGATCAGTAATTTGTAAGACAAAGTAACAGAAAGCACCCAGGCTCAACAGGTTCTTTTTTTAAGAGGAGAGTTTAAGAGATCTCGTTGACAACAGCAAGCTGACAAGAATTCACATGTAGGGATCCCAGAAAGGAGAAGGGAAAGAGGAAGAAAACATTTGGAAAAAAAAAAAAAAAAAGAGTAAATACTTTCATAACCTAGGGAAAGAAACAGATCCAAATTCAGGATACACAGAGAGTCCCAAACAATATGAACGCAAAAAGGTCAGCATCATAAAGGGTTAGTATCCAAAATCTATAAAGAACTTATCAAACTCAACACACCAAAATAAATAATACAGTTAAGAAATGGTCAGAAGACTTCTCCAAAGAGGACATCCAGATGGCCAACAGACACATGAAACGATGCTCAGCATCCCTCCTCATCAGGGAAATACAAATCAAAACCACACTGAGATACCACCTCACGCCAGTCAGAGTGGCTAAAA
>NW_024083883.1:0-2560 GCF_003009895.1 Hyaena hyaena | reverse complement strand
ATATCATATAACTAAGGCTTTGTTTGTATAAGTTTCTACCTGAAGAAGTCTGAGTTTACTGTTGGGAAATAAGTGCCTTAACAACCATAAAACATCGTTCACTCGCATTTCCTGTGAGAGGGGAGAAAAGGAAATGAGACTTTGTGGTGTGGTTTTGAGAAAAAGTGAGGTAATGAGGCACCTGGGTGGGTCAGTCGGTCGAGCTTCTGACTTTGGCTCAATCATGATCTTGCAGTTTGTGAGTTCGAGCTTTGCATCGGGCTCTGTGCTGACAGCTCAGAGTCTGGAGCCTGCTTCTGATTCTGTGTGTGTCTCTCTCTCTGACCCTCCCCCTGCTTTCTCTCTCTCTCTCTCTCCCTGTCTCTCTCTCTTTCTCAGAAATAAATAAAACATTAAATAAATAAATAAATAAATAAATAAATAAATAAATAAGTGAGGTATTACAATATAACATAAAAAACCATAATAGTCCTGTATCTTTTTACTCACATTCACTTAAAGCAATAAAAAAGAAGACACATAGAAAAATTAACTATACAGGCTTCATTCCTCCACTTCCTAAACTTAAATCTTTATTGCTCTATTGATAAATAACAATTCAAAGTTGTGTCTCAATTGATCAAAATCCTACTATCAGTAATAGAGACCAACTAGTCTGTACCCCAAACTGCTGTTCTTCAGTGGGTTCTGATATAGATAGAATGCAAAAGTGATTTTACTTATGTGAAGAGACATGAAGAGGCATAGTATTAAAATATTTCAGGGTCTGTTAGTACACAGGGATTATAAAATGGAGTTATAAGCAGAAACTGGATGGCAAATGAGACCTAATAATAGAGCCACTTCCTGTCATTTAATAATAATATGGAAAAGGGCAGCACAGTGCTAAATGATTACAACACTTCTTTAAGCAATTTCTCTTTTATAAGCTGCTCCAAAGAAATTTGATTCATAAATTTGAACACAGAATAAACTGCAGAATGGCAGCAACATTTCAGGTCCTCTGCTGATCTCGGCTGTGTGAGTAGGATTGCGGCTAAACAGCAGGTTATATATGGCCCTAATTAAATAGAAAGGTCAATACAAAGGCAATTTAACACAGATCAAACAAGGCACCTGGTCCATGCAGTTCCTCAGGCTGTGAGCCTTTTTTGGAACTCCTAACATCCTAAGTTAAAGACTAGTTATATAATTTCAGTCCAACTTGAAAGAGCCAATGTACCTGGCATTCTGTGTGTAACTCAAGGATACAACACGATTGCTTGAAATATTACATTGTAGAAAAAAAATAACTAATGGTGTCTTAGAATTAAATTAATCAGACTACTTATGGGTTGGGAAGCAAAGGTTTCTAAGGTTAATATAAAAGACCAGGAAAGCATTCTCTCTTTCAATGCTCCAGATCAACAATCCATTTCCACAGCCACAACATAAAGTTTAGTAAATCATCTAGGCCAGCACACAATACAGAAGCCCCCATCCTCTTGCACAAGAGGGTAAGAACAGAAAAGAAGACATCTGAACCACAAAATAAAAAAGAATTGTATTTCCCATAATAAATACGCCTTTATTCACTAAGTATCTATTGTATATGACTCCTTAAATCTCTGCATTCATTTAATTTACATCCTAATGAAGAAAGAGACAAAAATCAGATAAATTAGTATGATGTCAGATGGGGGAATACTAAGCAGAATAAAAATAAAACAGGTCAGGGTAGGCAGGATATTTAGAGAGAAGCCATAAAGGTTTGATGAAGCAGAAAGCATTTGGCAAGAGCCTGAAAGTAGTGAGGGATTGGTCTAAGAAATAGGGAATGTTCCGTTTAACAAACGGAACAACCAGTACAAACTCACTGAATTAGAGCATTAGACATTTGTTCCAGAAACAAGGAGGCCATTGTGGTTGGTGGTCAGTGAGCCAAGGAGTTCCTAGGTGCAACTGATGAAGTTAGGAGTGTGATAGTTTTCACTTTTGTGCACACAAAAGAAAATATGCTCTAATATTTGTGTGAAATCAGGAACAAGCAAAACATGAGCCTCAGAAATAGCTATTACAGTATACGTTCCATCTGAGAGATGACAGGCTATGAAAATTATGAGAAATTCTTGTGGAAAGCATCCATATTTTGATCTGAGTGGCAGTCACATAAGTTTGAACATGTATCAAATTTCTTCCATGGTATATTTAAGATAAATTCACTCAACTCATTTTTCTATATGTATGTTTCATTTCCCTGAGAAGTTGATACAAATATCAGGAGACAACTGCATGATATTGTCATATTATATCTAAGCCATTTCCAATAAAATTAATACATCTATTCACTGATGATGTTTAAGAATGAAAAATAACTATGCAGGATTTTTTATGCCATAAACAATTTTTCATTACTATTCCTTTAAAACATTGTATATATTTTGCTCACATTTAAAATTATGGTAGGGGTGCCTGGGTGGCTTAGTCCGTTTAGCGTCTGACTTTCGCTTAGGTCATGATCTCGCGGTTCGTGGGTTCGAGCCCCGCGTCGGGCTCTGTGCTGACTGCCAGCTCAGAGCCT
>NW_024083882.1:0-2562 GCF_003009895.1 Hyaena hyaena | reverse complement strand
AGAGGGAGACAGAGGATCCAAAGCAGGGCTTCAGCCTGTAAGCACAAAGTGTAATGTGGGGCTTGACCTCACGACTTTGAGACAATGACTTGAGGTGAAATCAACGGTGGGCTGCTTAACCGACTGAGCGCCACAGGCACCCCTTCCCATGCTGTTTGTGTCATTATAATCACAGTTCCCACTAGGCACGGTGGGCCTGTCAATACCTCAGTGAAAAGCCAGGGATTGGTGGAAAGCTCCCACTCTGCTCCCATGCTACCTGAAAGCATTCATTTCTGATACACAAAAGGACCCATTGACCTCCTGTCACTGACTACTTGGTGCTTGAAAACCTGAAGCTGACATGGGAATAGACAGCAGGACTTCAACAACCGGCTGCTACAGATGCCTTTATTATGAAAAGCAGACAATTCCCCCATTTTCAGTATTCATCAGGACGTGCAGAATGTGCAGAAACGGCTCATTCAAGGACCAGTGCACCTCAAGCCAGCCACAAGCCAAAACCTGCTAACTATGCATCATGACTGCCTCAAAGGACAGGGCAAAAAGAATCCAGCGAGAGAAATGTTCCCTCTCCTCCTGAAGGAACAATGCAGGAGGTTTCCCGTTGTCCTAGCCCACACATTGTTCTTACTCCTGAGACAAGCATCTTGCCAAGAGATTGTGCTAGTCCCTTCGTGTTTTGCTGTATTCCCATCTCTTCTGTGAATAAGGAACATTGGCCTTCTGTGTATCCTCCCCCAACCTGTTGCTCTTTTCCCAACTAAGCCCTCCGTGTTGTTCATTCAGGCACAGTGTCCCGGGGACATTTTCTTGACTTGTAATAGGGAGTCATGCCATGTTCTTGTCACTCTGGGATACACTGGGACACAGGGTCCCTCAAATAGTGCCTTTAAGTTCTATGTTGACAAAGATAAGCCCAGGGCATTTCGAGGTGCCCAGCAAGAATGCTCGTGTGTAGCCAGGGTCAGAGACATCAGGAGGGAGTTATCCTCACTTCTGGGACGAGAGGAACATGGAGCTAGGCCTTTCCTTCTCAGCTTGATCCCATTCTCCACTGAAATGAAAATGTTTGGCCCTGTGTGTAGCCATTTCAATTCCCTGACTGTATGATAAGCATGCTTTGGGTCCTACGCAAGGCTAATTAGGCTGTGCCCCATATAGTGAGTGCCCAGACATTACTGATGAGCTCTGATTCTGGTCTGTACTAAGCAAGAGCAATCACTTTCTGATTTCCCCCCCGAGAAAACTGACTTTCTTAGAGTGCTTGGTGTTTGGTTGGCAGATACAAGAAATGATGGTTCACCAACTTGTCTCCCTCCTTGGCCGTTAAAGATGTTCTCAACCTGAAGTGGAGTTGGCTCACCCATGTGCCGAATTCTCGAGCATCTGGTTAGCACAGAAAGAGACGTGCATCTGCTTAGCACATGCAAGAACGACTGCACCACAGTCCAGTTCTAAACACTTGAGCACAAACCCACTCTCCTCGAATTACTGCTGCCTCTATCCACTGATAAGATGGGAAGGGAAAAGGGTGAACTGCAGAAGCTTTCCTTCTCTTTCTCAAGTAAGAATACAGGCTTCTGCCATGAGGACTCCTGCTGTAAAAACTGGAGTTTTGCCTTTGTCCTGACCCATATGTGTTTCTTTTTCCTGAGACAGCTTGCCAGAAGATCGTACTAGTCCTTCATCCTCAGACTTACCCCATTCTCATCTCTCATAGGAACAGCATTCCTCAGTGTATCTATCTCCATCTTTTTACTCTTTTTAATGCTTATTTTTATATTTGACAGAAAGAAATGCAGAGAGAGAGAGTGAGAAAGAGAGAGAGGCAGAGAGACAGAGAGAGGGATATATCACCCAAAGCAAGCCCTATGCTGACAGCAGAGGACATGAAGTTGGGCTCCAGTTGCAAACCATTGGTTCATAACCTCAGTCATTATCAGATGTGTGACCAACCTAGCCAACCTAGAGGCTCGTCCCTTTTCTCATTTTATTTCTTTTTAATTTTTGCATTTAATTTTGAGAGAGAGAGAGACTGAGTGCAATCAGGGAAAGGGCGACAGAGAGGGAGACACAGAATCTGAAGTAAGCTCCAGTCCCTGAGCTGTCAGCACAAAACCCGACATGGGACTCGTACTAATAAACTACAAGATCATGACCTGAGCCAAAACCAAGAGTCAGCCACTTTAACCAACTGAGCCACCCAGGAGACCCCTTTTTCTCCTTTTCAAACTAGAGTCTGCCATGTTTCTAGAATCTTCCCACGTGAGGGCCCATGGATAAGAGCAATTCCCTCTGATTTTAACTGGACATGCTAGATGAGTTCTAGCATGATAGAACAATAGCTTAGGCAGTAGGTTGTGCAACAGAATAAGTTGGGCAATAGGAGCCCTGCAATTTGCCGTCCAGAGCTCAGTGCAAAGTACTCAGCACAGAATGGATGTGTGTTGCTAGGGCCAAAGATGTTGGGAGGCAACTGGCCTCACTTCTGGGCAAGGGCAAATGGAGGGAAACATTTTACTCTCAGCTTTATTCCATTCTCCTCTAAATTGTTTGTTT
>NW_024083881.1:0-2563 GCF_003009895.1 Hyaena hyaena | reverse complement strand
TCGAGGACATTTTTTGTATGTGAGATTTGGAGAGCAGAAGCCAAGCAGCAGTCATGCAGAAGACGAAGTGGTGGTGGGGGGCTGTGGGGGGGGGGAGGTTGTGTTTCCTAGCTAGTGCATACTGTCATTTACCCATTTACCTGCTGGATTGTGTGGTTGGTGCGGGCAATAGC
Source organism: Hyaena hyaena (assembly GCF_003009895.1). Taxonomy (NCBI): domain Eukaryota; kingdom Metazoa; phylum Chordata; class Mammalia; order Carnivora; family Hyaenidae; genus Hyaena; species Hyaena hyaena. The sequence goes on along the minus strand of NW_024083881.1, from coordinate 2,390 downwards.
CAGCCCTGCACCCTCTCCTGGGTCTTCCTGTGGCTTCTCTGAATCCTGGGCCATGTCTGCGAAGATTGTAGGTAGTCAGAACTGACCCAGAGCTCCAACTCCTATTCCCCATGGATTCCAGCTTTACGTCTATCTTCCTTTCCTGACGGCCTGCCTGCCCTGTGGACTCCAAGCTCCAGTGTCTGAGACTTGGATTACAGTCTTACAGAGATTGTTGAACCAGCTAGCACAACTGCTCACAATCAAATCCCTGTAATAAACCCTTAATTACATATGATCTTTAAATGGTTCTATATAATTGAACCCTAATACAGAGAAGTTATACCAAATGATTTCAACACTCACTGTAAAACCTCAGTTATTAGTGTAATGATATGTAACGATAAACAGATCAACAAAACAAAACTGAGTGTCCTATGGTTGACTGATTTTTTATAAAAGGAGTAATGCAAAGACAGAAAAGATAGTCTTTTTAACAAATGCTGCTGGTGGAGCACCTGGGTGGCTCAGTTGGTTAAGCATCTGACTTTGGCTCAGGTAATGATCTCACAGTTTGTGAGTTCCAGCCCTGCATCAGGCTCTGTACTGACAGTGTGGAGCCTGCTTGGGATTCTCTCCCTCTCTGTCCCTCCCCTGCTCACGCTGTCTCTGTCTCTCTCAAAATAAATAAATGAAATTAAAAATTTCAAAAAGTAAGCCATAGGTTAGGAGAAAGTATTCACAATACCTGTATCAGACAGAGGATTTGTATAACAGCATGTATAAGGAACTTTCACCTCTCCATCATAAGAGACAAACACCCAACTGAAAAATAGTCAAGTCAAAACAAATGTGATTTAAGAAAAGAAAAAAAAAGCTTTCTTTTTCCAGGTGTTCGGTGTCTGGCTTTTTATTCTATTGAGGTAAGAAATTGGTCAGTTTTAAGAAAGGAAATTATACAATCTGATGGTTTACATAAATTATGTTTTTCTATTCCCTGTAACTCCTCATCCTAGCACATTATTCAAAAATTAACAAATTAGTTCATCAATATTTTAAAAAGCATCGAAGACCTTAAACAGAGACTTCACACACAGACACAAACATATATGTGGCCAAACGGCCCATGTTAAAGTGTTCATAAAAGAAATGAAAATTAAAACCACTATGAAATTTTCTTCATCCTGAGTATAGTAGCTAAAATGGAAACTTCTGATAATCTCAAACATTGACGTGCGTATGGAGTAACTGAAGAGCTCATAAGTATTTTTTTTATTTGGAGTGTTCAATAACAGTACTTTGGAAAACAGTTCAAATTTCTCATGAAGTTAAAACTTTATGCATTTACCAAATGATCCAACAACTTTATTTCTAGGTATTTATCAAAGAGAAATGAAAATATATGCTCAGTAATAGATCTATATGCATAGCTTTATTCCTAACAGTCCCAAACTGGAAACGAATCAAATGTAACTTCAACAGGTAAATAGATAAGCAAATTATAAATACAGTTACACACTGGAGCCCTACTTGGCAATAAAAATAAATGTATTATTGATGCATATATTAGTACAGTAAACATCATGGATGAATCTCAAAAAATATGCTGAACAAAAGAGTGTAATCAAAGGAGTATACACTGTTTGAGTGGGTTTATATGAGCTTCTGCAGGGTTCAAAACCAATGTATAGTGATATGAGTCAGATCAGTGACTGCCTGACAGAAAGAAGGAAGACAGCACAAGGGGAATTTTTGTAGAGTGATGGAAATTCTCTATATCTTGATTGGAGTGATGCTCACAGAAATATAAACTTTGTCAAAAGTCTTCACTTGTATGCTTAAAATGTATGAATTTTGTTGTTTATTAATTACACCTCAATAAAGCTGATTTCAAAGGAACTTGTCTTTCTTAGTTCTGTCCACTGAAAAGGCTTAGCAACAGTGATCAACCTTTTGCAGTGGATACCCTTGCACTTTGTGATTCCTTGGAAAATCACGAATTCTGGTCAAGGACAGGTACATTTCCATATACAGAACTGCATTTTGTCTTGCCATAAAGAAAGGTAGCATTGTCTTAGAAAAGCAAATATAGAGGCGTCTGAGGGGGGGTGAGTCCGTTAAGCATCCAACTTGGGCTCAGGTCATGATCTCGCAGTTCATAAGTTCGAGTCCCGCATTGGGCTCTGTGCTGATCGTTCAGAACCTGGAGCCCACTTTGGATTCTGTGTCTCCCTCTCTCTCTACTCTCTCCCCTGCTTGTGCGCGCGCTCTCTCTCTCTGTTCTCCCCAAAATAAATAAGCATTTAAAAAAATAAATTAAAGGGGCGCCTGGGTGGCTTAGTCGGTTAAGCGTCTGACTTTCGCTTAGGTCATGATCTCGCGGTTCGTGGGTTCGAGCCCCGCGTCGGGCT
>NW_024083880.1:0-2563 GCF_003009895.1 Hyaena hyaena | reverse complement strand
AGAAAAAAAAAAAGGAAGGGAGGCAAAAAAGAGGAAGGAAGGATGACAAATAATTAAAATAAAAATACATAAAAAATGAAAAAGAAGAAAAGAAAAGAAAATAGAAAAAACCCAAAAGACAAAGGACAATCGAAAGGCCTAGAACCAGAATTCCCAGCTACAAATAAAGAGCCGGGTGTATGCAGTGCTGATGAAAGAGCATATACAAAGAGAGTAATGACAGGGCAGGGAGGAAGCAAAATTGGAAATGAAATCACCAAGCAGAGAGACTAAGTGTCTTAATTCAGAGAGAGAAAGAGGAGAATATGGTTAGAGGCAAAGAGAAAGAAATGAAGATAATGTTACTCAGAGAAACTATATGGTCTGATTACTCCAGAGAGACGGAGATAAAAAGGTAGCAGTGGAGGTGTAGAATATACATCTAGAGAATGGATTAAATGTGACTGTTTAAGTAAGCCATTGACCAGAATTAATCAGGGCGGTGCATCCATGTTGGTCTTGCCCTGGGGTCTGGTTAAAAAAAAAAAAAAAATGCAGCTCTCTAGCGGGGATAGGCGTGGTTTCGTATAGGAAGCTCTTAGCCTCCACTGCTTCGCATGGCTGCTCCCTGAGGTCCCGCCTTGGTGGTTGCGGAGAGAAAATTGGCGGCGCTCCAGTCCCTGCTCGAACCAAGCGTTGCAACTCACTCTTTTGAGTCTGATCTCCCTGTGCCGCGGGCATAGCCAAGGTGGGCCATGCTCTATATCCCAAGCCGCTCCTCGTTTCCAGATCTTAGTCCGCGTGCCCCATGGAAATTGCCCGAAATATAAACTCGAAGGCGAGTCCCTCGGAGCAGTTTCAAGCCTCTTGCCTCCACACTGGGAATTGAGCCAAGCCAGAAGCACGGGTGAGGCTTCAGGTACCGCTGCTTCCCCTCCAGGTCAAGCTGTCGAGTGAGGAACAGTTTCTCCCAGGGTTGCCTGGGACCAGTGCATCCCACCTAGGGCCAGCTGGACAGCAGGAAACCGGATTCCTCTGTGTCCCGAGCCAAGATTTTCTCTTTTCCAGACACAGGGACAGCTTCTTGAGCAGTTTTTACCGCTCTTTCTTTTTCCCCTAGACTCACTGTGGTTCCTTTCAAAGGGGTCTCCCTCCGCTCCCTCTGTGTCTCGGGTCCTGGCCCGTTTTTATCTTTACCGGTTCGCACTCACGCTATAAAGATTTCTCAGTGGACTCTGTCTCTTTTTCCTCTCCAACTCCTGGATTCTGTAAGGGTTCCTATGTCTTCTGGCCTTCTCCGTTTGAGAGATGGCGGGGAGTGAAATGTACGGAGCTCCCTACTTCTCCGCCATCGTGCCTCCCTACTCCACATCATTTCTACAATAGCCAAACTATGGAAAGACCCCGTGTAAGTCTGTTCATGAACAGATAAAGAAGAGATGGTATATATATGAACACACACACACACACACACACACACACACACACACACAATGGAATATTACTCAGCCATGTAAAGAATGAAATCTTGCATTTGTAATGATGTGGACAGAGCTAGGAAGTATTATGGTAAACACAACAACTCAGTCAGAGAAAGACAAATACCATATAATTTCACTCATATGTGGAATTTAAGAAACAATACAAGTAAACATAAGGGGAAAAAAGAAGAAAATGGCAAACCAAGAAAGAAACCCTTAAGTATAGAGAATAAATTGAAGGTTATCAGATGGGATGAGTTGGGGGGATGGGTTAAATGGTTGATGGAAAATAAAAAGCACACTTATTGTCATGAACACAGGGTGTAGCATGGAAGTTTTGAATCACTAAATTGTACATCTGAAACTAATATTACACTGTATACTTTATTGTTAACTAACTGGAATTTAAATAACTACTTAAAAAAAAGAATTAGAAAGAGTGAAGAACTTTTAGAGAAATTATGGAAGATCATGAAAAGAAACACTATTCACACTATGGGACTTTTCAGAAGAGAAAAGAAAGAGAAAGATAAATTATATTCAAAGCAATAATAGTTGAAAACTTCCCAAACCTGAGAAAACAAGTTGACATACAGATCCAAGAAGCCCAAAGGACCCCAAATAGGTTGAACAAATGGGACTATGCTGAGTTATATTATAATTAAATTGTCAAAAGTCAAACATGAAAGAATGTTAAGAGCAGCAGGGAAAAAGATAAATCACATACAAGGGAACTTACATAAGACTATTGACAGGTTTCTCAAGAATAATATTTTAGGCCAAGCAAGAATGGGGTAATATTTTCAAAATACTGAAAGAAAAAAATCTGTCAACCAAGAATTCTGTACCAGGCAAAGCTCTCCTTTAGAAATGTAGGAGGGTACCTACACTGTTGGTAGGAATATAAACTGGTACAGCCCCTCTGGAAAACAATGTGGAGGTTCCTAAAGAAACTAACATTAGAACTCCCCTATGACCCAGCAATAGCACTGCTAGGAATTTACCCAAGGGATACAGAAATGCTGATGCATAGGAGCACATGGACCCCAATGTTCATAGCAGCACTCTCCACAATAGCTAAAACATGGAAAGAGCCTAAGTGT
>NW_024083879.1:0-2567 GCF_003009895.1 Hyaena hyaena | reverse complement strand
TTTTATCATTTTATTTTTTAAAAGTCTGGCAGAAGATAGGAATAGAAGCACTCAGGATAGAAATGTTCTCTAACGTTGATTTCTTTGTATCTCTAATTTCTAACATATTAACATAATAACGTAGTTTGCATGGATAGTTTAATGTTCAAAATAAATAATTAAGTGTAAGATATTTTTTAGGAAAAAACAAATCTGAGCAACATACCTGTTGAGTCACTGCTGTAGCTAAATTCCCTCCAGCACTGTCTCCAGAAATTCCAATTCTTTCAGGATCCACACCATATTTGTCAAGAACATCGTGGCATAAGAACCACTTTAATGCATTATATACATCTTCAAATTGATTTGGGAAGTGATATTTAGGTGCTAGTCTGTAGCTGTGGGCAGAATAACAGTGTTCTTTAAGCCAATTATTTTTCAAATAATAAAATGAGGTTAGGGCCATGCTCTACCCTAAAAACCAAAAGTAAAACCATTTTCTTTAGCAAATCTGGTATTTGGGGTCATTATGAGTCCAAAGACAAATGTCATCTTTATGATAATGCTTGATATAAAAGTCTTTACAAATGTTTACATTTTTCCACAAATAAAGGCTTGAATGGAAAACTTGGATAAGACTCAGGGGGAAAAACTCAGGTGATAATTTCCCTTAAACAAACTTTTACCAAATAGTTATTTTCTTTGTAATTATTATGCTTTATTGGTGACCAATAAATAATGAACAGATGTTAGGAATTATTCTGTTCCAACTTAATCTAATAATCAAGTTGGCATGTAGTCACTATTATGCTTTTTTTTTCAGTTCTTCATTTTTCTATTTATTTCCATTTGGTTTGTTTTTTATTACTATTTATTGATCTAGAATTTTTTTTTTAGAAAAGATTTGCCTGTATTCCAATATGTTATTTGGTGACTAGTTACATTTAATGGAGGATTGTACCATGAAGTATTCTATGCTAATTGCGTTAAGTGTATGTTAGCACCTAATCTATAAAACAACTCGGTGATATAGGAAATACTATATGACTCTCAGTTTACATCTGAGAAAACGGTGTTAAAATGGTATTTAGCTGGCATGAAGTTATTCATTTAATTCTAGAACCAGGCTTTAAACCTGATTCTCTCACCCCGAAGCCCTCATCTTACTCACTTTGCTAATTAAGGGGAGGCTAGAAATAAGGCTATAAATGCAGCAGAGGTCATTTGTCCCTAAAATGCAGCAGTTTAGTTTTATTGTAGCCGTTTTTTGACTTCCTGTTTTTACCACACCTTTCTCAGGGTATTATCAGGAATAGATAACCCTAATCAAAAAATGAGCCAGCAGGTTATGCTTGTTCTGGTGAAATGCAGAGCCCATTATTCAGCCTCATCCCTTGACAAATTATATTGAATTACAGAAATTTGGAAATTAAAAGCATAGTGTTTTTTTAAGCAAAAAAAATTAATTAACAAAGCAACAATAGTTTTTCTAGTAGGGATTACATACTATCCCTTACCCACATCGCCGTGTTAAATTAAAAGGCTAGATGTAATGCCAATATTAAGATTGAAGAAAAGGAAAGGGAAAGGAGCAGAAGGGGGATAGAATGTATAGACAGGTGGAAAGTGGCTTACAAGGTCCACATCTACTGGGTTGCTTGGATCACTAAGGTCTCTTTCTCTGCCAATGTCAACACTATGCTGAGATGATAAGAATCTCTTACTTTACCTCTACAGACAATACTATCTCCCACCTTTGTTACAACCACTAGGAGGTGCTGCCTAGTATGCAAGGGTCTCTAAGTGAATCCTATGCCTACCCCTTCAGAAATGCTTGGAGGGTGATGACTTACCATGAAACATCCTTCTTTCAGTTGGGCGGTTAATATCAGGAGGTGTCACAGTGCCCAAACATAGACAACTTCACAGAACTCATTACTTTTTTATGTATCCTACTCCATTTTTCCAAAATAATTTTAAATATTTATTTTGTGAACAGTAGTACATGCATATAGTTAAAAATAATGTAATCAATATGAAAAAGTATATCAGCTGAGACATTCTGCTCGTTCCTGTTTTTACCCATTGTTTAGACATTGATAAAATATCATTTTGGGGGCGCCTGGGTGGCTCAGTTGCTTAAGTCTCCAACTTTAGCTCAGGTCATGATCTCAGAGTCTGTGGGTTCAAGCCCTGCGTCAGGCTCTGTGCTGACAGCTCAGAGCCTGGAGCCTGCTTCTGATTCTGTGTCTCCTTCTCTCTCTGCCCCTCCTCCACTCACTCTCTGTCTCTGTCTCTCAAAATAAAATAAAGACATAAAGAAATTTTTATGTCATTTTGCTTGATTTTGTTTTCTGAAGATGAGATAAGTTTTATCATAATACAATTTTGTTCTGAGCTTCTCTTAATAAGAGTAGGTTTTAGAATCAGAAAAGCTCCTTTTCCCAGTTTTTAATTGAAGTTTTGCTCTTTTTAGTTCCTTCCTATACTGAGGAGATTAGGCATTTGAGAAAGGAAGTGCAAAATTTGTTACCAATTTATCTTTTGTCTTTAATACAATAAATTGGCCCATTGAAGTGTTTCTTTTT
>NW_024083878.1:0-2572 GCF_003009895.1 Hyaena hyaena | reverse complement strand
TCGAGGACATTTTTTGTATGTGAGATTTGGAGAGCAGAAGCCAAGCAGCAGTCATGCAGAAGACGAAGTGGTGGTGGGGGGCTGTGGGGGGGGGGGAGGTTGTGTTTCCTAGCTAGTGCATACTGTCATTTACCCATTTACCTGCTGGATTGTGTGGTTGGTGCGGGCAATAGCCAGCCCTGCACCCTCTCCTGGGTCTTCCTGTGGCTTCTCTGAATCCTGGGCCATGTCTGCGAAGATTGTAGGTAGTCAGAACTGACCCAGAGCTCCAACTCCTATTCCCCATGGATTCCAGCTTTACGTCTATCTTCCTTTCCTGACGGCCTGCCTGCCCTGTGGACTCCAAGCTCCAGTGTCTGAGACTTGGATTACAGTCTTACAGAGATTGTTGAACCAGCTAGCACAACTGCTCACAATCAAATCCCTGTAATAAACCCTTAATTACATATGATCTTTAAATGGTTCTATATAATTGAACCCTAATACAGAGAAGTTATACCAAATGATTTCAACACTCACTGTAAAACCTCAGTTATTAGTGTAATGATATGTAACGATAAACAGATCAACAAAACAAAACTGAGTGTCCTATGGTTGACTGATTTTTTATAAAAGGAGTAATGCAAAGACAGAAAAGATAGTCTTTTTAACAAATGCTGCTGGTGGAGCACCTGGGTGGCTCAGTTGGTTAAGCATCTGACTTTGGCTCAGGTAATGATCTCACAGTTTGTGAGTTCCAGCCCTGCATCAGGCTCTGTACTGACAGTGTGGAGCCTGCTTGGGATTCTCTCCCTCTCTGTCCCTCCCCTGCTCACGCTGTCTCTGTCTCTCTCAAAATAAATAAATGAAATTAAAAATTTCAAAAAGTAAGCCATAGGTTAGGAGAAAGTATTCACAATACCTGTATCAGACAGAGGATTTGTATAACAGCATGTATAAGGAACTTTCACCTCTCCATCATAAGAGACAAACACCCAACTGAAAAATAGTCAAGTCAAAACAAATGTGATTTAAGAAAAGAAAAAAAAAGCTTTCTTTTTCCAGGTGTTCGGTGTCTGGCTTTTTATTCTATTGAGGTAAGAAATTGGTCAGTTTTAAGAAAGGAAATTATACAATCTGATGGTTTACATAAATTATGTTTTTCTATTCCCTGTAACTCCTCATCCTAGCACATTATTCAAAAATTAACAAATTAGTTCATCAATATTTTAAAAAGCATCGAAGACCTTAAACAGAGACTTCACACACAGACACAAACATATATGTGGCCAAACGGCCCATGTTAAAGTGTTCATAAAAGAAATGAAAATTAAAACCACTATGAAATTTTCTTCATCCTGAGTATAGTAGCTAAAATGGAAACTTCTGATAATCTCAAACATTGACGTGCGTATGGAGTAACTGAAGAGCTCATAAGTATTTTTTTTATTTGGAGTGTTCAATAACAGTACTTTGGAAAACAGTTCAAATTTCTCATGAAGTTAAAACTTTATGCATTTACCAAATGATCCAACAACTTTATTTCTAGGTATTTATCAAAGAGAAATGAAAATATATGCTCAGTAATAGATCTATATGCATAGCTTTATTCCTAACAGTCCCAAACTGGAAACGAATCAAATGTAACTTCAACAGGTAAATAGATAAGCAAATTATAAATACAGTTACACACTGGAGCCCTACTTGGCAATAAAAATAAATGTATTATTGATGCATATATTAGTACAGTAAACATCATGGATGAATCTCAAAAAATATGCTGAACAAAAGAGTGTAATCAAAGGAGTATACACTGTTTGAGTGGGTTTATATGAGCTTCTGCAGGGTTCAAAACCAATGTATAGTGATATGAGTCAGATCAGTGACTGCCTGACAGAAAGAAGGAAGACAGCACAAGGGGAATTTTTGTAGAGTGATGGAAATTCTCTATATCTTGATTGGAGTGATGCTCACAGAAATATAAACTTTGTCAAAAGTCTTCACTTGTATGCTTAAAATGTATGAATTTTGTTGTTTATTAATTACACCTCAATAAAGCTGATTTCAAAGGAACTTGTCTTTCTTAGTTCTGTCCACTGAAAAGGCTTAGCAACAGTGATCAACCTTTTGCAGTGGATACCCTTGCACTTTGTGATTCCTTGGAAAATCACGAATTCTGGTCAAGGACAGGTACATTTCCATATACAGAACTGCATTTTGTCTTGCCATAAAGAAAGGTAGCATTGTCTTAGAAAAGCAAATATAGAGGCGTCTGAGGGGGGGTGAGTCCGTTAAGCATCCAACTTGGGCTCAGGTCATGATCTCGCAGTTCATAAGTTCGAGTCCCGCATTGGGCTCTGTGCTGATCGTTCAGAACCTGGAGCCCACTTTGGATTCTGTGTCTCCCTCTCTCTCTACTCTCTCCCCTGCTTGTGCGCGCGCTCTCTCTCTCTGTTCTCCCCAAAATAAATAAGCATTTAAAAAAATAAATTAAAGGGGCGCCTGGGTGGCTTAGTCGGTTAAGCGTCTGACTTTCGCTTAGGTCATGATCTCGCGGTTCGTGGGTTCGAGCCCCGCGTCGGGCTCTGTGCTG
>NW_024083877.1:0-2572 GCF_003009895.1 Hyaena hyaena | reverse complement strand
TCCACAATATCATTTTAAACAAAATTAACAATTCAAAATAAAAAGTTCAAGCTTAGGAAACGTTCCATTATATATATAATCTCCATATTATATATAATGGAATTCCATTATAATCAACAGAGAAGTCATTTTTTTAAAGTAAGTGGTGGGTGGGGGCACCTGGGTGACTCAGTTGGTTGAACATCCATCTCTTGATTTCAGCTGAGGTCATGATCCCAGGATCATGTGATCCAGCCCCACATTGGACTCCAGCATGGAGCCTGCTTAAGATTCTCTCCCTCTCCCTCCTCTGCCCCTCTCCCCCGCTCGTGTGCTCACTTTCTCTCTTTCTCTAAATTAAAAAAAAATAAATAAATAAAAATAAATTTGTTAAAGTAGGTAGTAATAAAATTTACACCAACATTAAGAAGGGATGTTTTGAAGGTGTAAAAGTCTCTATCACATATCTTCATGAGGTCAGACTAGTTTTATATTAAAACTGATGGAGTCGTCCTTTGCACTGTTTAAGGGTTTTGCATCATTATCATTGAGCACTTCAAAGGGATATACATTATTTATTTTCTTGCTCAAATAGCCCTCAGTGCCCTGCACTCTATGAGGAGGGAAGTATTAATGCCTGCATTGCTGGGAAAATAAGCATCCGTCCACACTTCCTGAGGAAGTTAGAGAAGGGGAAGGGGAGAAGCAGTCGCTTCTCACAAATTGTTTCTGTATGGCTTCTTGGACTGCTGAAAAGGTGGTAAAATCAGGACACACTTGGGCCACCAGCTACCCGTGAGCAGAGCTTCTCCAATGCGTGAAGCAGTCTTCACTCTCCATCTATGGCTTGGAGAGGCACCAGAGGAGACACCTCTGTACCATGGGAGTTATATCTTACTTTGTGTGAGATGTTTGCTCTAACTTAAGAGAGTCAGCTTGGGAGGAGGATTCATACCCATAAAGACACCTTCCTTTTTTCTAGGTGACACCAAGGCCACTCATGATTGAAAATACCCAAAATCACTCACGTTGCTTGTTAGGGAAAAGTTAATATTATTAAATATGGTAGTTAAAATGAGATCCTCTTATTTTAATATTGTTTTTATTCTTTAGCTCCACTTTTAAGTTGTTATGTGGGCCATTCGCATGATTTTTAATCCTATTGAGTTTTGGATTGCCAGATCATCTATGTTTTCTATAGAAAAATGACTTAGGACTTGAAGCTATGTGATATATTAAGTAGTCTAAGTCCAAATGTCCATGCTATTTCTTTATGGAATATAGATGACAAATGCCCCTTATAACTAGTGCTAGAGTTGGGATTGGTGATACAGCCTAGGGACGTGCCATTCCCAGCAGTAAGCATGTTGACATTGGCGGAAATAGATGTATTTTTAAAAATTGTGCGTGTTCCTCAAATACTGTTAAAGCTTGACCAAGTTCCTAAGCCTGTTCTTATACAAACATAGGATCCTTTTAAAGGAACAAAAATAGACTGTCTTTAGTCAATAGAGTAACCATAGAAGTATTTATTACAATTTGACTATAAATTCCCAAACGATGTGACTGACTGAAAGTCTTGTTTTTCTGTAATTTTTTAAGTGTTTACTTATTTTTGAGAGACACAGAGACACAGTGTGAGCAGGGGAGTGGCAGAGAGAGGGAGATGCAGAATCTGAAGCAGGCTTCAGGCTCTGAGCTGTCAGCACAGAGGCAGATGCAGGGCTCGAACTTATGGACCACAAGATCATGACATGAACCAAAGTCAGACACTTAACTGACTAAACCACACAGGCATCCCTGGAAGTCACTTTTGAAAATAAATGCTATAAAACACCAAGCTATTGCAAGGTATGATCATCACCTTATATTTTCAGTATACACTGTTTTGTGGAATTGTTTATGTACATCTTCCACAAATTTACTACAGAACCTAACACAGTTAGTAAGCAACAGGGATGAGATATAGTAGAAGCGGCATGCCAGAGTGGATTGTGCCTGGACAAGGCATCTAAAGACCTGGATTCAAGTTCTAGCTCAGCCACTTCATAGTGTATAACAGATACTCATGGGAACCTGCCCGTGTCTGCTCACCCTCACCACCTCAGTACCCAGAGCCCTGACTTTCATCTCTCGGCATCTGTGAGAGCATTCTCACACTGCTGTAACACACCTCACTGCCAGAGCAACAGGCCAGAAGTACGGAGGTATTATTGCCTCCTGGGGGCAACCTTCAAACAATAAAGATGATAAACAATAAACAGCACCTTCCCTCACCCTGCGTGGGCTAACTCTGAGACCTATGGTCTATACTGGCTCCCAGAATTTCCCCACACCCCCCAAAGGAAGTTCCAGTCTCCCACAGGGTCGGTTGCCTTGATAATACAACCTGTATTGACCTTCCACCCTTTGGTGTCTCATTCCCCCACTTTCTCTTTGACTCACCTTTGTTTCTGGAGGAACCCAGAATAAAATAACACATAGTCCTTGGCCTTGGGGAGGTCAGCCGATTACATTCAGTATCGCATGTAATAAATTGCAGAATCTAACAAATCTTCCTTTCAGTTATAAAATTCTATGATTTTAATTTCTG
>NW_024083876.1:0-2578 GCF_003009895.1 Hyaena hyaena | reverse complement strand
GTACAGAAATACTACTGATTTGTATATGTTAATTTTGTATCCTGAAACTTCTTTGAATTCACTGATTACATCTAACAGCTTTTTTTCGTTGAAGATTTAGGATTTTCTGTGTGTAAAATCATGTCCTCTGCAAACAGAATTTTACTTTTAAATTTCCAGTTCTGCTACCTTTTATTCATTTTTCTTGACCAATTCCTCTACCTAGGACTTCCAGTACTGTGTTGAAGAAGAGTAGCGAGAGTGGGTACCTTCTCTTGCTCCTGATCTTAGAGCAAAAAGCTTTCCTTTTCAGTGGGGAGTATGATCTTAGCTATAGACTTGTCATATGTGGTCTTTTTACATGGAGATTAAGTTCCTTCTATGCCTACTTTGTTAAGAGTTTTTATCATCAATGGATGTTGAAATCTGTCAAGTGCTTTTTATGTGTCTGTTGAGATGATCGTATGATTCTGTTCTTTCATTCCATTCATGTACCGTATCACATTGATTGAATGCCGTATGTTGAACCATCCTTGCATCCTGGGGTAAATCCCACTTGATTATGGTGAATGATTCTTTTAAAGTGATGTTGGATTCAGTTTGCTGCTATTTTGTTGATCATTTTTATGTTTGTATTTACCAGGGATATCTTCCTGTAGTTTTATTTTCTTCTGGTGTCTTTGTTTGGCTTTAGTTTAAGGGTAATGCTGGGTTTATACAATGAATTTCAAAGAATTCCCTCCTCTTTATTTTTTGGAGAAGTTTCAAAGAGGCTGGCATTAATTCTTTTTTGAAATGTTGGTAGAATTCACTAGTGAAGCCATTTTGCACACACACTTATCCTTTAGATAAGTTTTGTTCCTTGGTTCTTAGTATTGTGCCCGTCTCAGAGCAGGCAGGAAATAAGAGTTTACTAACTTCACTGAACAAACATTTATTAGGCACACCAGGTCCATATACACAAGGACCAAGTATGTTAACTAACTGGAATTTAAATAAAAACTTAAAAATACACATATATACGTACACATAGAAGGGCCAAGACAGATGCATTTTTTTCAATGATGCCTCTATTTATTTAGTACTAGGGAAAACTTCATACAGAAAATAATCTAAAACTTAACTGCAGTGTTACTCTTGACAAAATAGGCTTACTATGTTTTACTCGAAAGATGTTTGATATTTAATAGGACACCAAATAATAATTTAACTCTTGAGAAGAGAAGGCATAATTTTGGAATTTCATGCCTCTGAAAGACAGAGTTGCTTTAGACTCAAACTTTCTTCTTGATGTCTTTGAATAGATAGCATATACTTGGTAGTGCCAGTTCTTAAAATTAGACCTGGAATATGCCTTTTATACCTAGAGAAAAAAGTTCCTGTAACTTGTAGGGCAATTATAATTCCACTAGTGAGAGTACCAAACTGTAGCTACTAAAAGTAGTTGTTTGAGAATGTGGGGCAGCTGAATGGAGTTACTGTCTATAAGCCAGTGTGGCATTAGCATTTACCATAACCTTTATTGTAGGTCTAAGAAACTGTTGCAAATAAGCACACTCCACTACTTTTACCCTGAGTTTAGGTGGAAGCATTGTTACTAGTTGTATGTTACCTTATGTCATAATCTATGCTGTGTGTTCTATGAATGTGTGTTCTTCTGTTTATAGAAGGCTAAGTGGTGCCAGCATTTCTTAAATTGGCATCTTTCAAAAAACATTCAGCGTATTAAGAAATCTAATGTTTTTAGTTGGAAATGGAGTATTTTTCTTCCCGTTTTCATTTAAGTTCCAGTTAACACAGTGCTATATTAGTTTCACCGGTACAATATAGTAATTCATCACTTCCGTACATTGCCTAGTGCTCATCCCAACAAGTGTCCTCCTTAATCTCCATCACCTATTTAGCCCATCCCCCACCACATCTTCCCCCTGGTAACCATCAGTTTGTTCTCTGGAATTAAGAGTCTATTTTTTCGTTTGTCTCTCTGACAAATCTGATTTTAATTTTCGTTATTAATAAAAAATCTGTGACCATGGTGTTTCAAATAAAGATTAGGGCTAAGAGGAACCCATGTCAGTGTTAAATGAAAGAGACTGATCAGCTGATTGGATTCAGAATTGAGAGATCATCCTCTGAGATTTTAGAAGCTACAACAAAGAAATATGGAGTCTGTGGTTTGGAATTCCTGTGGCAAAGGAATTTTCAAAGCTGAAATTGTTAATTGTGTTTTCCATGTTCAGTAAATATAGAAATATCAGGGTGCCTGGGTGGCTCAGTCAAGTAAGCATCTGACTGCAGCTCAGGTCACAGTCTCAACTGTTTGTAGGTTTGAGCCCCTCATCAGGCTCTGTGCTCACAGCTCAGAGCCTGGAGCCCGCTTCATATTCTGTGTCTCCCTCTCTGTCTCTGCCTCTCCCCAGC
Organism: Hyaena hyaena; assembly: GCF_003009895.1. Classification (NCBI taxonomy): domain Eukaryota; kingdom Metazoa; phylum Chordata; class Mammalia; order Carnivora; family Hyaenidae; genus Hyaena; species Hyaena hyaena. Next base: position 178 of record NW_024083876.1, on the reverse strand, counting down.
TTGCACTCCGAGTCTCTCTCTTTCTCAAAAGTAAATAAACATTAAAATTTTTCAAAATACGGAGATGTGAAAATAATTATGGTGATCAGGAACACTGAATTTCTGACAAGAGAGTCGTATATAAAATGTCATCAGCCCCTATATTGAACCCCTGGTCACTTTAAATACATACAGTAAG
>NW_024083875.1:0-2578 GCF_003009895.1 Hyaena hyaena | reverse complement strand
CTATCAGAGTGGTGACAGACCTATCTACTGAAACTTGTAAGGCCTGAAAGGAATGGCAGGAAATCTTCAATGTGATGAACAGAAAAAATATGCAGCCAAGCATCCTCTATCCAGTAAGCCTGTCATTCAGAATAGAAGGAGAGTTAAAAGTCTTTCCAAATAAACAAAATTTGAAAGAATTCATCACCACTAAACCAGCACTACAAGAAATCCTGAGGGGGACTCTATGAGGGTAATGTTGCAAGAAACACAAGATACCAGAGACACCACCACAAGCATGAATCCTACAAAGGACACAATGACTGTAAACCCATATTTTTCAATAAGAACACTGAATGTAAATGGACTAAATGCTTCAATCAAAAGACGTAGGGTAGCAGAATGGATACTAACACAAGATCCATCTATTTGCTGTCTACAAAAAAATTCATTTTAGACCTGAGGACACCTTCAGATTGAAAGTGAGGGGACGGAGAAATATATATCATGCTACTGGAGGTCAAAAGAAAGCTGGAGTAGCTATACTTATATCAGACAAACTGGGCTTTAGAGATGGCAACAAGGGATGAAGAAGGGCATTATATAATAATTACAGGGTCTATCCATCAGGAAGAGCTAACAATTATAAATATCTACACACTGAATATGGGAGCACTCAAATACATAAAACAATCACAAACAGAAACAATTTTATGGTTAAGAATGTGCTAATAGCAGGGGACTTTAATACTCCACAGCAATGGATAGATCAACGAGACAGAAAATCACTAAAGAAACAATGGACCTGAATGACACATTGGACCAGACAAATTTGACTGCTATATTTAGAACTCTACAACCTGTGGCCATGGAATTCACTTTCTTCTCAAGTGCACATGGCACATATTCCAAGATAGATCACATAGTGGGACATAAAGCAGCCCTCAACAAATATAAAAAATTGAGATCATACCATACACACTTTCAGATCACAATGCTATGAAACTTGAAATCAACCACAGGAAGAAGTCTGGAAAACCTCCAAAAGCATGGAGGTTAAAGAACACCCTACAAAAGAACGAATGGGCCAATCAGGCAATTAGAGAAGAAATTAAAAAATACATGGAAACAAATGAAAGCGAAAATACAACAATTCAAACTGTAGGGGATGCGGCAAAGGCAGTCCTAAGAGGAAAGTACACTGCACTCCAGGCCTATTTCAAGAAATTAGAAAAAGCACAAGAACAAAATCTAACAGTGCACCTAAAGGAACTAGAGGGAGAGCAACAAGAGCACCCCAAACACAGTAGGAGAAGAGAAATAATAAAAATCAGGGCAGAAATAAACAAAATAGAATCCAAAAAAACAATTGAACAGATCAATGAAACTAACTGTTGGTTTTTTTAAAAAATAAACAAAATTGACAAACCTTTCTAGCCAGGCTTCTCAAAAAGAGAGAGTACCCAAATAGACAAAATCGTCAATGAAAAAGGACTTAGTACAACCAACCCCACAGAAAGACAAGCAATTATCAGGGAATACTATGAATAATTATATGCCAACAAACTGGTCAACTTAGAAGAAATGGACAAATTCCTAAACACACACTCACTACCAAAATTCACATGGGAAGAGACAGAAAATCTGAACAGACCCATAACTAGTGAAGAAATTGAATCAGTTATCAAAAATCTTCCAATTAATAAGAGCCTTGGTCCTGATGTCTTCCCTTGGGATTTCTACCAGACATTTAAAACAGAATTAATACCCATTCTTCTCAAGCTATTCCAAAAAATAGACATCGAAGGAAAACTTCTGGACTCATTCTACGAAGCCAGCATCACTTTGATTCCCAAGCCAGACAGAGACCCAGCCATAAAAGAGAACTACAGGCCAATATCCTTGATGAATATGGATGCAAAAATCCTCAAGAAGATACTTGCAAATCGAGTTCAACAGCACATAAAAAGAATTATCCACCATGATCAGGTGGGATTCATTCCTGGGTTACAGGGCTTGTTTAATATTCGCAAATCAATCAATGTGATACATCACATTAACAAAAGAAAAGATAAAAAACATATGATCCTTTCAATAGATGCAGGAAAAGCATGTGACAGAATACAGCGTCCCTTCTTAATAAAGACCCTCGAGAAAGTCGGGACAGAAGGAACTTACTTAAACATCATGAGAAGCCCTCAGCTAACATCATCCTCAATGGGGAAAAACTGAGCTTTCTCACTGAAATCAGGAACACGACACGGATGTCCACTCTCACCACTATTGTTTAACATAGTGCTGGAAATCCTAGCATCAGCCATCAGACAACAAAAAGCAATAAAAGGCATCAGAATTGGTAAAGAAGAAGTCAAACTTTCACTTTTCGCAGACAACATGATGCTCTACATAGAAAACCTGACAGACTCCACCAGAAGCTACCAGAACTGATCCATGAAATCAGCAAAGTTGTAGGGTACAAAATCAGTGTACCGAAATCGGTTGCATTTTTATACACCAATAGTGAAGCAACAGAAAGAGAAATCAAGAAACTGATCCCATTCACAATGCAAAAATGAACTATTGGAACCTCATCAAGATA
>NW_024083874.1:0-2579 GCF_003009895.1 Hyaena hyaena | reverse complement strand
TCATCAGAACTGAGAAAACACTCAACATCCCATCAATAGAAAACATAGTCTCCATTGAAAAAGACATAGTTCTTGGGGAAATTTCTCCTGTTGAGTGATTTTGTCATTCTGTGCAAAATGCTCTCTGTTAAATGCTCAGAAAATGGATTAAGGGACACAGAGGTAACTATTTTTAAATAGTCTTAGAAATTGTTTCTTTTAAGAAGAAATTGTAGTTGTGGGTGAATAAAAACAGTTACCTTTATAAAAATATTTCCACTTACAAGCTAAAAGAAATCCTCACATCTGCATTTATAATCAGCACTACCTTGGTGGGGCCTGCAGGGCCTGCAAATGCATTAGGGGCTCATTGATTACAGACAATTATTCCATCACTTGCAATGCAATGTCTTCCACTTATATGTTTTCAGTGTATACAGGGCTTTGTAATCTTACTCTGGTAAATTCACTCATAGTTTATAATCATATAATTATACTTTCTGGGTGGCAAAAGTGTTCTACTCAGTGATTAAGGCAATAGAAAAATATTGACACCTGTGAAAAGGTGAAATCTTTAACAATTGAACAGAGTCCACTTAAATATAATACATTAATATATAAATTAAAAGATTTTTGCGACGAGATCAGCACCTCTTGGATTTGTAATATTGCACTTTCTGAGTCAGCATAGTCTATATCTGAAGGATGAAAAGTTTTTAAATATATTTCTCAATAAATACTTCATGGTTCTTCTCCAAAACTGTGCTGAGGTATTGTCCTATGATTATAAGTAACTAATTCTTAACCAGGAATTCTTTGCCATACCTTGGTTTAAACTCCCCCCCCCCCCCTTATCGTGTCTGTACTCACCGCACAGGCCAGGTGGGCACTGCAGCAGAGACAGGACCCCGAGGAGACACAGTGCTGGGAACATTCCCTGGAACTTGGAGGACATGGTGAAGATATTCAGCGAGAGCGCGCTGGGATCCAGTGTGCTGAGATACCCTGAATGAGGCTGAAGTGAAGCTCTATGTCAGTAGTAAATGGATGTCTCAACCAAGGAAGTAAGTCTTGGCAATAGATTTGAGTCAGTAAAGGGGAGGGGCAGATTTGAGTACACCCTGTACTGAGCAGGGTCTGATGGGGCACTCCAATGAAGCTCCAAGTCTTGGGAGAACAATATGAGCTTCACATGAAAGCTCTCTTGGATTCTATGAGGATTTACAGATATGACCCCAGGAATTTCTCAGTGTTGTGGGGGGGCACTTTGTGGCTTGCTCCCTACATACAGACACTTCTCTTTTAGAACTCAAGAAAAACTATGAACATGGTCCACTGTGTGTGGTGGTTTCTTTGGGATCAGGGCAAGGTGCTAAGGTATGGTCTACATCATCTTCTAGGGGTTTCCTGTCTTACACTTGTGTGAATTCCCAATAGAAAGGCAGGAATTAAAAAGATGGGTAGTTCAATTTTCTTTCTAAACATGTCAGAACCTAATGTGAATAGAGAATGCTTGCATGTCTAAATTGTGAAAAGAAAAAATATAGTCGAAACAGCAATTTTCCCTCAGTAGTTAAGTTTCCTTGAGTATCTATGATGCCAAATTATTCAACTGTGGGTTTACACCATTTGGAGAGGAAAGAGAAATTTCTCAGAGTGGTGTTTATAGCCAAGATAGAGTGTGCATGGAAAATTAAATAGTAGAAGATCAAACATCATAAACAGACAAATGTACATGACAAATGCAAGATCTCTATGGCCCTGGATCATACTGAAAGACCTTTCAGCCTAGCATGATATTTCTGACAAAAGCACTCACTTCTAAATCGTAGAAGGCATGTTTGTTCACTTCAGTCTTGGTTTATTAATAGTTATCTGGGTTACGACTGGTCCACTCATCACTGCCTTGGTCTTTCCCTCAGCTAATTTCATGTAGTCCCTGCAACAGGCACAGAAGAAGTGACCAACCTGAATTTTGTGTGTTCCCTCTGGGACCAGTTGTGGGTATTTGTTGCTTGAATACACAGGTCTTCACACACAGAGGATCATAAGCACTGGGAAATGTCTGAAAATGACCTGTGCCACCCAGCTGAACTGTAGTAAGGGCAATATGCAGCATATAACAAGCAAAGTGCTTAGCTCTCAAAACTAAAGAGGAATATTCCTCAGAGATAAGGGACTGGGCCCCTCTGTAATATTGACGACAGCACTTTCCAATTGCCTTCCTAGAGAGAAGGGAAAGCGAAGAAGCACACCGTATGGTTGCTTCATTATATGAAGAGGAACTCACATAAAATCGGAGGCTGTCAGATAAAAGAGGTGATTTAAACAGTAGAACAGAAGATTTTTTTTTAGAAAGCACTTCTGCTTATGAATCATGTTCCAACGTTTACATAAATCATTGCATTTCACTTCTTAAGGCCTAACGTAGGTGTTACAACTACATTTCACAGATGAGGAAGCTAATTGAGAAAGACCTAGCAAACCACCCCAAACCTTTCTCATCAGTGGTCATGTCAGATTCTGAACCCCGATCTGATTCAAATGCTAAGCTCCTTCCATTACACCTTCTGGGAATGTCATCGACCACCAGTTTGCCT
>NW_024083873.1:0-2579 GCF_003009895.1 Hyaena hyaena | reverse complement strand
TGACATTGCTACATTCCACCAATCTCAGATTTCCCAAAGGTTTACTTGTACTTATGCGTGTGTGTCGTCTATTTAGTACTTTGCAATTTTATCACTTGTGCAGGTTCACGCATCCACCACCATAGTCAAGACACAGAAGGTTCCCATAATCCCAAGGATCCCTTGTGTGGCTCTTTTATATCCATCTCTACCTCTCTCCTTTCTTCCCTCTCTCCTTCCTTCAAATCCCTAACCCCTTGACAATGGCTAATCTATTCCCCAGTTTTATAATTTTGTCATTTTAAGAATGTTACATAAATAGAATCCTGTAATAGTATGTAAACTTTTGGGTCTAGCTCTTTTTTTATTTTTTCATTCAGTATAATTGTCTGGAAATTCATCCAGTCTTGCATTCGTTAATACTTTGGTCCTAGTTATTGCTGAATGGTGTTTCATATTATGAACGAACCCCAGTTTGGATGTCTAACTATTGAGGGGCATTTGGGTTGGTCTCACCTTTAAGTTGTTGTGAATAAATAAGGTTTATTTATGTTGGAGAGAGAGAGAGAGACAGAGGGCAAGCACGGGAGGGGCAGAGATGTAGGGAGACACAGAATCTGAAGCAGAATCCAGGCTCTGATTTGTCAGCACAGAGCCCAACATGGGGACTGAACTCACAAACCATGAGATCATGACCTGAGTGGAAGTCAGATGCTTACCAATTGAGCCACCCAAGATTCCCTAAAATATGCATATTCTTAAAGCCAAAAAGTACATTAAAAGTCACCAACTTCTAGGAATATGAGGAAGAGCAAGGTGTTTAATGAGAACAGAGTTTCTATTTGGGTTGAAAAAAATTTTTTGCAGATGCATGGTGGTAATTTTTGGACAATATTGTGAATTTACTCAATGCCACTGAATTGTGTGTGTAAAAATGGAGAAAAGGGTAATTTCTATGTTATATATATTTTATCTCAATAAAGAAAATAAAGGAAAAAGGCAAACAAATCTTAGTGGCCGGGTGACAACATAGTGTCATGAGAGCATGTAAAAAGATGTACATACATAGGTTTGGGCATTGACTGCGGACATCTTTGTGAAACAAAATATGTTATTTACAATTAAGAAAAAAATGTCATTGCTCTGGACCTTCCCTGTTTAATTTAACCAGAATCTCTGTGGTTGGATCCAAAAATTAATATTTTAAAAACTCCTCAAATGATTCTAACATGCAAGCATGGCTGAGAACCACTGAAACTAAATGTGTTCCTCTCTGTTTACAATTTTCTCTTTTATACACATTTAAAATTGTGCTACAGTGAATAAAGGCTAGGGTCTGCATATTTGCTTTTGGGCAATAATATCACAAAAGGATCAGTACCCCACTCCTCCCCGCCACAGGTCATAGAGTGACAACAGTGACATGAATGGTTGCTACTGTGGAGAAAGGACATGGGTCTGAGATCAATTCAAGGTCTGTCCACCCTCCGCTGGCCAATCTTGGAAGTTGAGATTTTCTTCCTAGTCACCACTACTAACCAGGCCTGGGTTTGCTGGGGTAAGAGTTTCAGTATCCTTAGAGTCTATCACAGTTTTATATAATCGCTGGATTTCTTACATAGGGGTTGGGGATCAAAAAGATGTGGGGCTAATTCCAATCCTAGAGCTGCCAGTTATTTGACATGGGGAAGACATACAACTCTTCCAATGTGCAGATTCTTACTTTGTGAAGTGTAGACAAGGGTGCCCCCTGGAGGCTCAGCAATATTAACAGATGTGCACACCCCATTGGTAAGTGGGACTATTAGGATGTGAACCCAGTTAAAGCTTGCACTCTCAACTGTAAAAGATCATTGGAACCCAAGCATGGTACTTCTGGAACCAGACTTCTTTCTCCCCCATCAGCACGGAAATGCCAGATGGCTTAGGACAGGAAGGGACGTGGGAACACTGGAGATTAATTACAAGACGCTTCACTGGGGCACCTGCGTGGCTCAATTGGTTAAGCTTCCGACTTCGGCTCAAGTCATGAGTTCACGATTTCTGAGGTCGAGCCCCTTTATGAGGCTCTGTGTGGACAGTTCAGAGCTTGGAACCTGTTTTAGGTTCCCTGTCTCCCTGCTCTCTGTCCCTCCCTCCCCCCTCTCTCTCAAACAAACATTAAAAAAAAATTTTTTTTAAGAAGAAGCTTCACTGAATTGGAGTGAATGAAGGGAGTATGAAGAAGGCTCAGGGTGCAGAGTTTAATTGTCCCCACTCACTCAGCACCCACACCACTCCCTGCAGGGATTTTCAGGGTCTGGAAGGGGCCGGGTGAGGGTCACCACTTACTTCATAGCACATGAAGATGCCTATGGGCTTGGTGGGCTTGATCCTGATGCCAATGTTGCCTTCAGTGTTGAGCGGCAGGATGTTGCCCTTGTCATCAATGATCTGGAGCAAGAGTCCTGTGAATCCCACCCAGCAGGGCCACCCCAACACGCATGCCCCGCCCAAACGTTAGCTGACTATTCATGTGAACCTGGTGAGAATAAGTTGGGGGTGGGAGCCCTGTCAGAAAATAAATTACAATTGTCAAAAGTCTTTGAAATCAGCGAATG
>NW_024083872.1:0-2579 GCF_003009895.1 Hyaena hyaena | reverse complement strand
GAGAGAGAGAGAGAGAGAGACCATGAGCAGGGCAGGGTCAGAGAGAGAGGGAGACACAGAATCCAAAGCAGTCTCCAGGCTCTGAGCTAGCTGTCAGCACAGAGCCCGACGCGGGGCTCGAATCCATGAACTGTGAGATCATTACCTGAGCCGAAGTCGGACGCTTAACCGACTGAGCCACCCAGGCGCCCCTACTTTTAAACAACCCAATGAAATAATGGCAACAAATTTTCATAGGCTGATATTATCACAAATGAGAGACAACTACATACTGTATCTTACCAAAATAAGAAGGCTGAATCATACCTGACTACCAATTTATAGAGAATAGAAGAGACACCAGGCAAGCAGATATGTTAAAAGACACCAAGAGGTGGAGTAAGAAAAATTGAAACTACAACAAAAGCTTCTAGGACAAAATTCCAGTTTCTTCCACTAATAAGTACAAGAAAATAAAAAAAGGAATGGTGAAAATCTATAGATTAAGAAAGACTTGACTCATATCAACCAAATCCAATGGACGAAACTTGTTAGGATCTTGTTTTGAACAAATCAAATAAAAAAGGTGAGCAAACTAGCATTAAAAAAATACTCTTATCGGATAATTGGGGAAATATAAATATTGGTTGAATTCTTGATGATGATCTTTTATTTTGGTACAATTATAAAACTATGCCTATGTTTTAAGATATGAAAAATTTGTAAAATAAAGAAGGACACAATGACTTATATTGACTTCAAAATAATTGGAGTTTTGGGGGGCGCTAGTGGCAGGAATTGTGTGGAGCCACACTGCCAAGTGTGGCTATGAGCTGATGATTATGGTAGTTGGATATGGGTATATAGAGATCAAGTTTATCCACACTTTGATTTTGAGGGAGGATTTTATTATTTTTCATAATAAAACATGAACAAATCAGTAGTTTTATTCTCTAATGAGTAACATTTAATGGGAAGAGTTTTTTAGTTAAACATGGTGATTTGTACACAAACCTTTATCTTTGCTCTTTCCAAAATCTAATTTAAATGATAGTAATGAATTAAAAATATATTATCTGACAGTGACAGAAGAACAGAATGGTATATAAGGTATATCAACAATAATATAGTTAATAGATAACCATAGGAAGAGTGGAAAGAAACTGGCAGAAATAGAAGATCAAGTTCATAGAGAGGAGGTTATGCCACACATGCATTTCAAAAGGACTAAAGTTAGAGTTGATGAAGGCAAGAGTGAGGAATGGGATTGAAAACAGGATGATTTTATATGGAAGAGCTATATTCATTCTTACAGAAGTCAGTTTCCTTTCTGGAAAAATTCTCCCAGCAAGATTCTGGACTCATAGATGCAGACAGAAATGAAAGACAGACAGTATTGAAAACAAGGGAATTGAGGGAAGATGAGGCTTCCCAGCTCTCTTGCCCTGCTTGGTTCAGAGTCCTAGTAAACAGCTTTATTCCATACCACCAAATGGCCACCATGGGTCCCTCCCAACCAGACCAGTGTGACGAGGAATGCCTGTGGAGAAATACTGGTCCCCACAAGGACAAGGATTAGCTGAGATGCTGAACCAGAGCTCAGATGGCCTCAGAATGCCAGATGGGAAGAGAACTTGGCACATTTTCTCATCCACTCCTCTCTGGAGAGACTATTGAGGGACATCTCTCCCTGGAATGTGGTCGGGGATCCGAGTTTATCTCTGAGCTATAAACTCCCTGAACCTCAGGCAGGCAGCCTCTTTCAGGCCCTCTTCTCCAAGCAGGAGATGGGGCTAATCTCTCTCATGGTCCAAGACTGAGTTTCCTTTTTCTTCTGTGTTATTTGCAGGCCTTTCCCACTGATATCTCCACCTGAGGCTGAGGTGCAGGCAGTCATCCGTCTGGGAAGTACAGAAGGGGATGTGTTGGGGCTCCAGGTTACTCACCCTGGCCGTTGTTCCCGGCTGCTCCACTAGTCCACATCCTGCAAGAGCTCAGAATACCTTTGTGGCAGAGGGATTGAGTTTGATCCCACTGCACAAGGACACCTTGGCAGCATTACCCATCTCCAGGGAAAGCTAGGCGGGGGCCACAGGTGAGTCAGTCCACTCAGGTCCTTATGGAATGGAAAAGTTGGAGGATCAGAGGAAGGAGGAACAAAACAATAGCGGGCTACCAAAATCAAAGAGGAGAAAAGTCAGTGTGTCGCTAGAAAGCAGCTCCAGGTGAATGACCTCAGGCAGACCTAAGTGCCTTGCCTAAATAGACCTTGCTCTATTTTCCTCATCACATACAGGCTCCATCTCCATTCTTTCTTAGTTCCTGGAGAGTTCCTCCACTAGATCACCTTCTCTCCTTCCTAAATCAGTTTGCACTGAGGTCATTCACCTGGAGCTGCTTTCTAGGGACACACTGACTTTTCTCCTCTTTGATTTTGGTTGCACTCTCCCAGTTGAACTGGGCCCAGCCTGTCTACCTTTCTCCCCCTGAGGTGATATATAAACTTAGGATAAAATCACACACCTTTGAAATCATATGTCTGGCCATTTGTAGCAATGTAGATGGAACTCGAGGGTGTTATGCTGAGCGAAATAAGTCAG
>NW_024083871.1:0-2584 GCF_003009895.1 Hyaena hyaena | reverse complement strand
TCTGAGTCCAGACACAGCTCTGGACTTCTGCCCTGCTTCTCCACATGGATGAGCTCTTTTCTTATATAAATGCTGGAGTACAGCCCCTGATGCCCCCTCCTGCAGATGGAGCACTGGAGATCCTATGCATTACAATCATTCCCAGGACCCCATATCTGCATAGAGAAGGAGAATGACCCAGCCCAGGCAGGCAGCCGAGGGCCTGGACTCTGGACCCCTGCCTTATCCTCCATCTCTGTGAACAGTTAACTCTGGGGTTGAAATTGCAGCCCACGGTTGCACAGCCTAACAGAAGAATATAAGAGAAACTTTATACGGTTTCCAAATTTTCATCAACTACAGCACTAACTCTCTCAAGCAAACAGGGCCAGAGATCAGCTCAGGCAGAAGTGGAGCCCAGATCGCTAGGACCAGGTCAGCGAGTCCCCTCACCACCCAACACCAGCACACCAGGAACTGGCGACAGACACCGGGGTTCCACATTTTAAATGCCTCCCCTGGTCCAGGGGGCCCGCATGCAAACGACCTGAGGTGCTCCCAGAAAAGACCTGCATCACAGGCAAAGGCCAGGGTGCTGGGTCTCCATCCAGAAGACAGACATGCAGATGCTGTGGTCCCTCCTCTGCCTGCTGGCAGCTCCCCTGGGTGAGGGTCTGGGGGCTCTGGGATAGACCTGGGCCTCTCTGTGGGATGGGACAAACTCACCTTGACTCTCCTTGCCCCCAGGTGTTCTATGTCAACTCACACTCCAGGAGTCCGGCCCAGGACTTGTGACGCCTTCGCAGTCCCTCTCTCTGACCTGCGTTGTCTCCGGGGGCTCTGTCACCAGCAGTTACTACTGGAGCTGGATCCGCCAGCGCCCTGGGAGAGGGTTGGAGTGGATGGGGTACTGGTCGGGTAGCACCAGCTACAACCCGGCTTTCCAGGGCCGCATCACCATCACTGCTGACACATCCAACAACCAGTTCTCCCTGCAGCTGAGCTCCATGACCACCGAGGACACGGCTGTGTATTACTGTGCCGAAGCACAGTGAGGGAGAGTCACTGTGAGCTCAGACACAAACCTGGCGCAGGGACCTGGAGGGGCTGGAGGGGCTGGGCTGCAGGGGCCCTCAGGATCCGCAAGGGGGCGTAGAGGACCTTCCAGGGGACCTCAGGACATGGGGGGAGGGTGCTTAGGACCCCTTACCTGCAGGGACCAGCCCAGGGGCAGGGGCAGAGCACAGAACTAGGGAGTGAGGACTCACTGTCAATATCTGGGGCTTTCCCTCCCTGACACTCTGATCCCCTGGGGGCCTCCCTTTCTCTCCTGCCTGGGTTCTCTTCTGTTGCAGTCCCAGTGTGATGTCTGGACCACGTAGATGATGTCATTTTTCACCGTGTGTGGGACGTGCACCGAGAGGCCAAGGCACCAATGCTCTGTCTCCCCTTACTTCTTTCTCTGACACGGTTCTTGGTCAGACCTCTGGTAGCTCATCAGAAACAGTAACTCTGGCATTAACTGAAACCCACAGATATCATCCGTTTTATGACATTAGAAAACTATACTTGAAATTCTCTGTCATCTCCGCAACGTCACCTCTCTTGTCGGTCCTCAGAGGTGCACAGCCCTCCTTGCCTTCATGCGTAACATGGTTTCTAACTACAAGACATCACTACAGGAGCCCTCGCCCCTGGTCAGGGCACGTCGTGTGGGGGGCGTCTTGCTTCTTGTGCCTAGGTCCACTTGCTTCTCTGCCATTCCACAAGGGTAATTTCTGAGCTCAATGTTGCTGTTCCACCTGGTGAGCGAAACACTCATCGTGGAAATGTGACATTGTGTTGTCGTTAAACAGATTCATCGCTCGCACTGCCACAGCCTTATTTGGGTGGTGCTTTTCTACATAATTTGCACTGTTTCCCACATTTTACGCATCTCCCTAATCTCACTCGGATCGAGGGATTCCTCCACCTTCTCTTCCTCCTCCACTGCAGACGAGATTTCCTCCATAACCTGTTCTTGTTCGTGATGCAGGTCCATCAGTTCGTCGGTGGTCGGCCTCTGGCCAAGCTCCTCCACCAGCTCCTGAATGTCGTCCTCATTCACTCCCAGTCCCACGGTCTTCGCAAGGACACAATTTCATCAACAACGGCAGGCTGCTGTTCACGAGCGAGCCCCTCTAAGTCACATCCAAGAACACAATCGGGCCACAGTTTTCTCCAAGCAGAACTGAGGGTTCTCTTGGTGACCGCATCCCAGGCTTTACTGATGATCTTGGGGCAGTTCACGATGTGGAAACGATTTTTCCAAAACTCTCGGAGAGTAAGGTTTGTTCCTTCGGTCACCTCGAAGCATTGCTGAAGTAGTGCTTTGGTGTAGAGCTTTTTAAAGTTTGAAACGGCCTGCTGATCCATGGGCTGGAGGATAAGAGTGGTCTTGAGGGGAAGGAACTTGACCTTAATGAACTTGAATTCCTCCAGTAAGTTGTCCTCAAAGCCTGAAGGATGAGCAGGAGCATTGCCCATAACGAGCAAGGATTTGAGCATCAAACTCTTCTCTAAAAGGTATTTCTTCAGGGCGCCTGGGTGGCTCAGTCAGTTAAGC
>NW_024083870.1:0-2585 GCF_003009895.1 Hyaena hyaena | reverse complement strand
CTGACCAAATTATTCAGAGACCTTATGGTAAATAGGGATGGATATCGAGCTGAGGCCGTAGGAATGCTGATGGTCTCTCTGTTCAGATGTTAAGAAAGGCCATCTGGCCTTATAAACCCCTTCCCGATTTCATATAATGACTTGGAATACTGCACAGCTGTTTTTTCACAAAGAAAAAGAAAACAGGAAACCTACGCTCCACAACTTCACACTGAGACTTGAAAGTAAACTTAAAATTTCATCAAAATTGCATTTCGTACTTGGTAAACCTCAAGCAAACAGAATACTAAAAATACCACCTGTTTTCTCTTCCTCTCCCCAAGGTACCATAATTATATCTTGACACAGGATGGAGAACTGACTTACCAGCTTCGATGCATTCTGGCTTCAGGCAGTACTCCTGTTTAGCTTGGAGACTTAAGAAACCTTGACTCACTGAAAAAACAGACCAAAATAAAGAAATGACTTGGCTTGTAGCAGACCACCTTCAGGTAACCCCCTAAAAGGCACATATGCTAGACATGTGATGTCAGTTCATCCTTCTCAGCATTGACACGGAATTCAGAAATCCACTTGGCTCATTATCTCAGGGCTAGACTGGTCACAAGCTAAGTAACCTTGGTGAGCCTCTTGGCTGCTCTGAAATTCGGTTCTCTAGACTAGAAGATGAGTGGGTACAGTTAGACCAGTGCTTCTCAGAGAGGGGTGTCCAGGCATCCACAGCCCCTGGCAGTTTTTTAGAAAGGCAAATAAATTACTGAGCCCCACCACGGACCCGAATCAGGAACTGTGGAGGCGGGGTCCAGCCGTCGCATTTTTGCAAGCCCACCAGGTGATTGTGATGCATGCTCAAGTTTCAGAGCCACTAGACTAGTTCATCTCTAAGGTCTCTTCCATCTCCAATTATCTGTGACTTAAGTCTCATAATTTCACTCTTTTTGTTTACAACTACATTTTCGTTTTAGAGATGCGGGGTTGGGGGGCTGAAACTTAACAAACTGAATCATTGGGAGCAAATCCAGAGTGGAAGGAGAAAATTAGCATGTACGGCATTTCAAGTTCTGAATTTTATGTAAACCGTCCATAGATATGTGAAGGAGTAACACTGTATTATTCAGCCCCTGGCTCAGCCTAGCTACCCGACAGATGCAGCCTGTGGACCAAGCTTCGAACTACTTTCACCAGAACAAAACAAAACAAAACAAAAACCACGCGAGATGGAATTAGCTTTTCACCAATAGCTTAATTTCACCCATCTGGCTGGCAATATGATCTAAATGGATTTCTGCAAAGTACAAAAGGGTGCCCCGTTTGTAAAGTCCAGGCAGCACCTGGGCATTAGCAGATGTGAGTTTAGATTTCAAAATATTCTTGGTAGCCAAGGCTAGTTTAGGGGGGTTCATTATTGCTGTACTCTGTGAGCAGAAATAAGGAATCATTTGGAGAGGTGGCCATGGGGAGACGGATGGTGGTGGGGTGAAGGGGAGCCAAGGCCTTTTGTGGCACTGTCCGCTGAGAAGAAGGATCAGAAAGCATGGCGGTACCGATATTTCTGCTAGAAATGGAAGACCGGTACCTCTCTTGTCAGTGTGACGATTTGTATTATTTATTATCCCACATTGTAAGAGGAGACTGCTTTTTCTTTCTTCTTTTCTCTGCTGCCATCCTCCAAGCAGCCTTTTTACTGATGATGGGTTACAGATACAAGAAAACTGCCTATGGAACATCTCGGGCCTATTTGTAAGAAGTATCTTAGCATAGCGGTGTGCTTTGATTTCTTTAAAGAGCCAAGAAAAGTTAGATAAAAATATAAATGTGCAGCATAAGCATTAGTATGGAAGATTTCCTCATGACTGTGTGATGGGACCACGGGGGGCAGTTTCCCTGAGTCTACTTCTATATATTTACCAAATGTTCTTTGATGAGCCTATGTTATTTTTTATAATGTGAAAATAAGCTTTATTATAAGTAATGTTGTTATGATTATGGATGGTACCACCTTGAAACTAG
The DNA here is from genome assembly GCF_003009895.1 of Hyaena hyaena. NCBI lineage: Eukaryota > Metazoa > Chordata > Mammalia > Carnivora > Hyaenidae > Hyaena > Hyaena hyaena. Next base: position 575 of record NW_024083870.1, on the reverse strand, counting down.
CCTTATCTAATTTTTTTTTAAAAAAGCTAATGAAACGATGTACTTAAAGAGTTACTGCTTTCATGGAAAAGAATTCCTGACCCAAACCCTCTAGGGAAGCAGAACTAGATATCTTTATCTGAATATGAATAAAAGGGAGGTTTAAATTAAATTAATTGAGATGCAGACAGACCTCACCCCTCGAGGAAGAGCTTTATATCCGTGCGGGGTCGAGATCCTGCAAATAAATAAGGATCAATAAGCCCAGATAATGTGAAGGTGTGGGTGAGTGACATCAGGACAACAAGGAAGACATTTTTAATATGAAAAATGAAAACGTTACTTTTTACGGGTTAGATGATTTTTTAAAAAAAACTTAAGAACAGTTTGGTTTCCTCATTTCGGATTTTTCTATAACCAGTGGAAATGACCTCAGAACGCAGTGGAGTCATCCACAGCTCAGCAACATGAGAAGGACCATAAAGCCAGGGCTCAGCAAACTATGGCCCGTGGGCCAAGTCCAGTCTTCTGCCGGTTTCTGTACAGCCTGTGAGCTAAAAATGATTTTTACGTGTTTTAATGGTTGGGGGGAAAAA
>NW_024083869.1:0-2591 GCF_003009895.1 Hyaena hyaena | reverse complement strand
TGCAAAATGAGAGCACGATGGTAGTGAATCTATAGATTTGTGGTATTTATAAATTAACATTTTATAAATCAGCATTTATAAATTAACCTTTTAAAGTGCTTAGGAAAGTGCCTATGATATGATAAATGCACAATAGATACCCTTCACTATAATTACGTATATTTGCAAGATCACAATACACATAATCGATAATGTTTAAATAAGCTGAAACATTTTTAAAACTCTTTGAGAAACGTATAAAGCCGGTGCATCTTTCTGAAACAATCAAGGTGATTTTCTGAGTACATATTGGTTAGAGAAATTAGTTGAAAGGGTTCAAACATGGGGCTGAGCAGTATATATATTTAGTGCTCCACTGACAAGTTACACCAGGGATGGTAAGTCCTTCACAAGAAAAGTTTCCTTTCTTCTCTCATTTCCAAGCTTCCTTTCACTTATGTGCAAGTGTCTTAGAGTTTATCTGCCTGGGCCCTGTGGATATTGAAGGTATATCTTAGATTTTGAGGCCCAAAGAATGTGAGCAGAGGATTTGTGCACCACTCTGAGGTGAAACATTAAGAAACCGTGCTCACGTCTCCAGTTTCTGGGGTCTTATGCAGAGCAAGGCCACAGAAGGGACCACCCCTTCAGTTACAACCTAATGGAATTAGTCTGCCTAATGTTTTTGGTTCTACGCATTTTATAAATCTATTCTTTCCACAAATGTTTCTTGAGTTACTACTATGCGCCAGACCTATTTTAGGTGCTTTAGATAAAACAGTAAACAGAGCAAAGATTCTGACCTCATGAGCTTAGATTCTAGTGAGGGAAAGAGAAAATCATCAATAAACACTGGAATCTATGGTTTGTTTAGTTACAAGATTATATGTACTGTGGAAAAATACAAAGTGGAAGATGATAAGGATCGTCAGGGCTGGTGGACAGCCTGCAACTGTATTGTGTTGTATTGTATTTCTTTATTTTTATTGAAGTATAATTGGCATACAATGTCCCAGTGGTCTCAGGTACATGTTATAGTGATTTGATATTTTTATGCATTATGGAAATACTCCTCATAGTAATGTAGTTTCCTTCTGTCACCGTACAAAGTTATTACAACATTATTGACTCTATTCCCTGTGCTGCACATTATATCTCTATGGCTTATAGTCTTCAACTTTAACTAGGTGGTCAGAGTAGTCTTCATGGGGGACATCATGAAGAAATGTAATGAATAAATCTCAGAAGAGGGTGAGGGAGTCATCTGTGTGGAAATACAGTGAAGAAATGTGTCAGAGATTTAAGGCCACTGACATGGGAACCCTGATGGTTAGATGAGGCCAGAAAGGGGGTGGTGGGCCCAGATCACATAGAACCTTGTAGGTCAGATTAAATAACTGATTTTTATGTTTATTTATTTATTTTGAGGAGCTGGGGGACACAGAGAGAGGAGGAGGAGATAGAATCCCAGGGAGGTTCCACACTGGCACTGTCTGCACAGCATCTGATGTAGGGCTTGATCCCATGAACCATGAGATCACGACCTGAGCAGAAATCAAGAGTCAGAAGCACAACCAAATGAACCACCCCAGATGCCCCAAATGATTTTGTTTTTATGAGCAAAGCAGAGCCCTCCTGGAGAGCTTTAATCAGAGGAGATACAAGACCTACTTCCCCTGTGACAAGATCCTTTAGCTGCTCAGATAGGATGTGACTGGGGTGAGGTTAAGGCAGTAACTACAGAAGCAGGGGGACAAAGTTAGGGAGTGAATTTTGGTAACCTGTGTTGGGAGTTAATATGACTGTAACTAGTTGATGTTAGTGAAGCTAGTGAGAAACATTGGCTTCTGGATATATTTTGAAGGTAGAACTAACAGAATTCTGTGTCAGCTTGGAAATGTGATGTGGAGAGAGAAGGAAAGAGTGACTTCAAGATCTCGACCTGAGAAATTGCTCGGATGCCCTTGCCTTCAGCTGAGAAGACAAAGCGAATCTGAGAGAGGAGCATGGTGGTGGGGGGAAGGTGGGGAGCAGTGAGTGGGAGTGGAACCAGGAGTTCATTTTTTGACATTCTGAATTTGAGATTTTATTAGGTGACACAGTGGACATTTTGACAGGCAAATAGATATGCAAGTGTGGCATTAGAGAGTGTTGTCCAGGATGCAGATATAAACTTGTGAGTGTCAGGCAGTTAGATAACATTTGAAGCTAAGGGATCGGATGCATTTACTGAAGCAGTGTGTATTGACAGAGGAAAAGAGGACCTAGAACCCACAACCTTAGGAGTCAGGGAGAAAAGGCAGAATCAACAGGAGAAGGAACAGAGTGACCAGTAAATTAGAAGGAAAATCCAGAAACCAAGGCAAATAGGAAGCCAGTAGACAAAGTATATCAAGGAAATAAGAATGGTAACTATTTCTAATACTGAAGATAGATCTAGTAAATCGATGGCTGAGAGCTGGCCATTGGATATAGTAGTGGAGGCCATTTGCAACATCTATTGAAAGTTCGGTAAGGCACCTGCCCGGTATTGGACTAAGAGGGATCAGACACAGAAAGGACCAAACTCTTCCAACATATTTTACTATGAAGGGGGAGAAATTAATGCAGAA
>NW_024083868.1:0-2593 GCF_003009895.1 Hyaena hyaena | reverse complement strand
TTTCCAACTACATTATAAAGTTACATGGTTTTATTACTAGCAAATCAGAATGTGTATGGGCTTGTCTCCTACTACGCATATTTTAGAGGGGGAGGCAAATATTCCTTATGTGAGTATGAAGCTCCAACCCATTTGTAGATACTCCATGAGGCTGTCGTATTGGATGCTGGGAGCGGGGGTAACTGGAGTAAGAGAAGGCTCTACAACAGGTCCAGGCTGTAGTGCAAGGAGAGCCGTCACATGACAGCTATGACTGGGGAGGTCATATTGTCCAAGTTTATGCATAATTTTCAGTAATGTTCCCTTTTCTGCTCAGAAGTGTACTAATTTAGCTAATAAATTTTGTGGTCACGCTGACTGTGTCCTAGAAGTTACAAGGCCCACCGCATCCGCGGGACAAGAATGCTGTGTGGAGTCTCTGGCAAACTCCAGCTGGGAAATCTGAGTGCATGCGGACAGTTCTCTATGTGAAAGGAGCTCCTAGCTTAGTGTTCATCTCTGCTCAAAGAAGCTGATTACAGGCCACAAAATAACTAGATAACTCAATCTGCCTATCATGAAATGAGTGTTATCTGATCTACTGAAATCATAAAGGTGGACGCTCCAGGGGACATTTCATGTTTAAATATGAATGTGACCCATAGGAACAAGCCTGAACAGAAAAGAACATGTAATTCACTTGGGGGTGGTGTTCCAAGCAACTTTTAGACATAAGTGAAATGCATGTGCCAGGCTCAGATCCCTGTGTTGTCTTACAAATTTACTGCTTCTCCTGAAACCCACACATATATTTTTAATTTTTTTGATATTTATTTATTCTTAAGAGACAGAGACAAAGCATGATCAGGGGAGGGGCAGAGAAAGAGAGAGATACAGAAACTGAAACAGGCTCCAGGCTCTGGGCTGTCAGCACAGAGCCCGACGCGGGGCTCAAACCCACGAACCATGAGATCATGACCTGAGCCAAAGTCGGACACTCAACCGACTTGAACCAATCAGGTGCCCACGCACACATTCTTAGGAGACATTCCCTGTGGTGTGAGAAGTTCTCTACCAAGTGGACAAGGATTGAAAAGTCCAGATTTGGTGAAACTTGAGACAGCATCAAAGTGGACTGTTACTGAATCTAAGGTCTGGCCTTGCCCCCATTTCATTCTTCTTGAATATAAACCTACCCACACTGCTCAAATTACAAAATAAAACACAATATCATCAATACAGCAGAAGCATCATGTTTACTCCTCAATTACAGTAATGCTTCTCAGAGATGATCATTATTATGAAATTCATTCTCCTTCCTTCCTTCCTTTCCTTCCTTTTATTGTTCTCTGAATTGTATTAATATTAATTTATCCTTACATAATATAAGATGTTACATGTATTTAAACTTCAAGTACATGGCAATATATGTATTTGTCTGCAGCTTGTCTTTTCAAGCCCTATGACACAGAATAATTATGCATCATTATCTCTGGAATGTACAAAAACATATTGTCCCTTTTAGGATGATTTTTCACAGAGGTTCCTGCCAAATCCTTCCCCTGCTGCCATTTGGGGGAGGGAATGATGCTGATTACTGACATCTGAGGACTAAGGTGGCAGCAGCACTGATGGCCCAGCAGCCCCACTGCTCAGGGCAGGGTCAACAAGGGGCAGGACTCAGGGAGAGGGGTGACCTACTCGCTTAGCCTTCAACAGTAAACAGTTCTTACTTGCTTCTTTCCTCCGAAAGACCCCAGAGATTACATCACTCTGTGAACAGAAATGAAATATTGTAAACTTCAATAGCTGACTGAGCATGGGGACAAAACACCTCCTCAGGTCTCTCGGATGAGTTTGACAGAGTCCATGGGGACCGAGAGAAAATGAGCTCCTCACTATCAGTCCCTGCATTCAGCCAGCTCAGTAATGAGATCCCAAGGGGTTGCCTTCCTACTTGGGAAGAAGTGTATACTTTGATTATCTACGTAACTACATTAATAACTTTAAACAACAAACATTGTTCTTTAACCAGGTCCACAGAGATGTCCACACCATTCTAGGAAAAAGGATGAGCAAATGCAACAAGTCTACAATTTCTCACAACACAGTGGGACCACCATCAGTAAATCAAACGATAATACCTTGGTCATTCCTCACTACCCTTTTATATCGTAACTGCCCTCTGAGTAACTAAGGTAGTTAATCAAGGATTAATTTTTAAAAACTCTTTATATTTCACTTAAAGTACACTGAAAAGGCAAGAAAAAATCAAGGGAATAAAACCCTGGAATGCTTTTTTTAAAAGTACAGTTGACATCCATATTATTTTAATGTTTATTTATTTCTGAGAGAGAGACAGAGTGCAAGTGGGGGAGGTGCACAGAAAGAGGGAGACACAGTATCTAAGCAGGCTCCAGGTTCTGAGCTATTAGCAAAGAACCCGATGCAAGGCTCGAACTCATGGGCCATGGGATCATGACCTGAGCTGAAGTTGGATGATCAACTGACTGAGCCACTCAGGTGTCCCTAGTTGACACCCATGTTATATTATTTTTCAGGTATACAACCCAGTGATTCAACAATCATTATTAAATGCTTGATAAAATAAATG
>NW_024083867.1:0-2595 GCF_003009895.1 Hyaena hyaena | reverse complement strand
AAGGTTTCCAATGGCTTCAGATCTTTTCTGTGTGATGTATGGGCGCGAGTGCAAGTACGGAGCTCCTTACTTCTCCGCCATCTTGCCCCCTCTCTGTTTAGTTCTTTTAAGAAACCATCAGTGGCCCCTGGGTGGCTCAGCCAGTTAAGCGGCTGACTTCAACTCAGGTCATGATTTTGTGGTTTGTAAGTTCGAGCCCTGCATTGAGCTCTGTGCTGATAGCTCAGAGCCTGGAACCTGCTTCGGATTCTGTCTCACTCTGTTTGTCCCTCCCCCATTCGCACTCTGTCTCTCTCTCTCAAAATTAAATAAACATTTAAAGAAATTTAAAATAAAGAAAAGAAACCATCAAACTTTCTTCCAGAGTGGTTGTACCATTTTGCATTCCCACTGGTAATGAATGAGCATTCCTATCGCTCCACATCCTCACCAGCATTTAGTATTGTCAGTGTCCTGGATTTTGGCTACCCTAAAAGATGTGTAGTCGTGTCTCATTGTTGTTCTCATTGTTGGGTTTTTGGGGTTTTTTTGAGAAAGAGAGAGTACATGAGCATGTGAGCAGGGGACGGGCAGAGGGAGAGAGAGAGCGAGAGAGAGAATCCTAAAGAGGCTCCATTCCCAAAAGGGAGCCTGACTTGGGGCTTCATTTCATGACCAGGAAATCATGACCTGAAGTGAAATCAAGAGTCTGACACTCAACTGACTGAGCCACCCAGATGCCCCTCATTGTTGTTTTAATTTGCATTTTGCTGACCACAAATAATGTTGAGCATCTTTTCCATGTGCTTATTTACCACCTGCATATCTTCTGTAGTGAGATGTGTGTTCAAATTTTTTGCCTATTTTTAAAATCACATCGGTTGGTTTTTTTACTGTTGAATTTTAAGTGTCCTTAGGATATTTTGAATAATAGTCCTGTATCAGTTATGTTTTAGCAAATATTTTCTCCAAGTCTATGGCTTATCTTTTCATTTTCTTACCAGTGTCTCTCACTAAGGTTCAGCCTATCAACTGTTTCTTTCATGGTTGTGCCTTTGGTGTTGTAGCTAAAAAACCACCACCATACCCAAGGTCATCTAGATTTTCTCCTTAAAACATTTTTATCATCCCCAAAGGGCTATATGTTCTATACATGTTTACATACAATTTTCATATGTCCATATTTGAGCAGCAGCATGCAGATTCTTTTCCCCCAAAGGATCAATTTTAGTTTGGGGAGGTAATGCACTTCCATGCTTTGTCTTGTATGTTTTTTGTCTTGTTTCATTTTGTTTTACAAGCATGTAAAAGGCAACGCTCATTGCCTCTCAGTTTCTGCCCAGGGAAATCTCAAAAAGGAATGGAGAGTTTTTACTCTACATGAGTAGAGCAACTGTGTTCCAGAGATAATTCGAGGGTTTTTTAAATTTGACATTGGACCTTTTCCCATGGGATCCAAGATGTGAGACAGCATTATGAAAATGTTCTTCCTCCTCAGGGGGTTAAATTTTTTAAATCCAGAAGGGGGAGCAAAAGTGAAGTGAGCATGAGAAATTCATTGTAGTGTCCTATCATGCCAAGTGTATTTTATTCTTTCACTGGTAGTGAAGAATCTGCCTGAAGCATTTTGTTTCCATATGCTTCTGTTCTTGTTTTATCTATTTGTTATTAAAGTCTAGATCTTGATATTACTATGATATGGGGCATCCTTTAGTGGAAAGTAAGTTAAAATTGAGCAAATGGGGCTTAATGCATGAGTTCATGTTGGGAATAAGGATAACATGAGGGCTGAGAGAGGAGATTCAGTAACCTGTCCTCACATTTCTATAAAGGAGAGGGAACATCCGCTCTATTCCCCAGAGGAAAGAGTTTGGGAATAATGTTTCTGGTTTCCTCTCTTAACCTGTCAATGCTCCTCCTATGGGGAGAGTGATTCATCTGGTTGCTAAGATGACTAGAGTTTGACATCCACTGGTCCCTGGATGTTCATGTTATACTTTGGTGAAGGTTAATGAGTGAGAGGCCTGCCTCTCTCTGCTCCTGTCTCTCAATCTCTTAAACTCATACACTGTGAGGCCAGTCCTAATCCTCCGTGCCGCTCTCCCATGCCCCCCCCTCCCCCGATTTAACCACTAATTTGTCCAAGGGTCCAAATCATCTCTCTAATCACCTTAGCCATCAATAAGTGGACACCTTGCTCCCTCTACATCTCCTATCTACTTCTTAATGAATTCAGAATCTGGAGGGCAGAAGAAAGAAGGCTGTGATTAATTCACACTTCAGAAATCCCATTCGACAGACCGGGATGACTCCTGTCAGCCACTGGCAGCCACCTCAAGGCCCTCTCTGTAATTAGTGGCACACTTGTGGGCAACTTTAATTTTCAGCCAGTCCGCCCTATTCCATCACTTCATATTTCTTTTCCATTCTACCCCATCCCTACTATAGGTAATCATAGGGCTTCAGTTTGCTCTTTATCAGGAAATTCTTGGAGATTCTTCATTTGATATAAATAAATATCACTGGGGCACCTGGGTGGCTTAGTTGGTTAAGCGGCCGACTTTCGCTTAGGTCATGATCTCGCGGTTCGTGGGTTCGAGCCCCGCGTCGGGCTCT
>NW_024083866.1:0-2596 GCF_003009895.1 Hyaena hyaena | reverse complement strand
AAAAAAAAAAAAAAAAAAGCATCTGACTTCAGCTCTGGTCATGATCTCATGGTTGGTAGATTGAAGCCCCACATTGGGCTCTGTGCTGACAACTCAGAGCCTGCTTTGGATTCTGTGTCTCCCTCTCTCTCTGTCCCTCCCCTGCTCGTGCTCTCACTCTATCTCAAAAATAAACTTTTTTTTTTAAAAAAGGTTACATTTTGTGAGGTTGAAACTATGGTTAGGTTAAATATTAAGCATTGGTTTACTGACTTGAAGCCTTAATCTAAGTGACATCACTTTGGGTCTGTGGTTTTAACAATACTGAGGTAAAAACACAACAACAACAACAACAACGGTAACAATTCAAAGAATTGCCAGAGTGGAGAAGAAAATGCAAAACCATCAGTACTTGGCTCTTGTGGGTATTTAAAACAATTTGTTCCCAAGAACATTTTTGTTTAGACAAATCATTTGAGGCCAAGTCACCCTTTCCTGTGACTGTCCCATGCATCTTATAAAGCAGTGATTCTTAAGGTGTGAGGTTAATGGTGGATTAGAGTGGAGGTAGGATTTTGCCTCACCAGTGTTAAAGAGAAAACCACAGGCCCAAAATCCTGTCACTCAGATTGAGTTTCCAAACTGGGACTTAATCTAATTGTAGTTTCAGCCTCTTCTAGAAATGTAGTCTTTGTTGGTAATTCAGGATTTTTTTAAATGAGTCTTCCACTTGGACCCTCTCCATCCCCCTAAGGAAAGTGATGTTATCTGCACTTAAGACCCTTTGTCTTTTGCCCTAAAGGGAAGAGGACTTACCTGAAAATCCTTTTCTCTTACTAATACCTCTCTTGCCCCACCTTCCTTCTATAAAGACCTCCTCTCAGCATTTCCCTATTCACTAGATGGGTGCTTGCCAACTTATGAGTTGTTTGATAAAGGCAATTAGATCTTTGAAATTTATCCATCTGGATTTTTACTTATTAGTCAGTTGGATTTATGACAACTAAAATGTCATAAGGAAACATGTTTATTTATGACATTTTTAGTGACAATTTTAGTTGTCATAAATGGAGAGGTGTGGTGTGGTACACTACTAGCACTTAGTGGGTATAGGCCAGGGGTGTTCAAATATTCTGCAATCAGAATTGACAGACTTAGCAAATAAAAATACACATAGGATAGTGTGTCCAAATAAAATACAGAGCTCTCAATTAAATTAACAGTTGTTTATCCAGAATAAAAATTTAACTGTTCACCTTGAATTGTATCTGGTGACATTATCTGTAATATACAGGACAGGCCTCTACAACAGAGGATTATCTAGGCCAAAATATCCAGAATGTGGATGTTGAAGAACACTAGTTTGCATAGGATCACTTGAAAAAATAGTAAAGCAGGTATTTTTCAGCCGGCTTTGTTTCTGATATAGTAGGTGTGGGGTGGTGCCCCAGGATTCATGTTTTTATCAAGTTCCCGGGTGAAGCTGGGGCCACACTGGAGAACTGCTACCCAAAATTGGGTCACCTCTTGGAGGAGGTGGAGCCAAAAGACACAACAAAGATTAAGAATAGGATAAAAATGGATTTTATTTGCAAATAAATAAAATAAGTGTATCCTTGAACAGCAAATTTAAGGAAGTCTTAAGCTAAGGTATAAAATACATATTCATAAAGGGGCTTACAGAATTAGGAATATAGCATGGGATTGGAGTAAAAGCCATTTTAAGGTGATTGAGTTATGATGGCCAGACAAAGTCAGTATCATCAATTCTGTGGCTCGAGTTGGTCATGATTATGAGTGCTCAAAGTGGTTTAGACCATGCAAAGATAACTAAAAACTGTATGTCATTCAATCTTCACTTTTGACTCAACACTGGGAGTTTTACCACGGGTTTATTGTTTTTTTATGTCAATGTAAATGAACAAATGTTTTAGGTTTTTGTTTTTATTTTTGTTTTGTTTCCTCTAAAAGAAAGAGAGTTTAATAGAGGCCAAGGTAGGACAGCAACCCAGGTTGCAGAATCTTCACAAAGAAGGAAATGATCATAGGAAAGAAAGTTTCATACAGGGTTGTATACGTTTCGTTTTTTGTTTTTGTTTTTGATTTTGTTTTATTTTGTTTTGTTTTGTATCAAGAGTTAAAATTAATCAGGTCCTAAAACATTACAAAAGTTACAAATTTCAGCTTGTGTTTCTATTATGCACAAATTTGCAGGCTTCAGAGGTATAAGATCTTAGGGATATTCTTACTCTTATCCTTAGTTACAAATGTTTCTTTTGGAGATTCATCCCTTACCTATAACATCCCTTACATGATGAATGGTAATTCATCACAACAATTACCTTTTTTTTTTTTTTTGTTCCTGGTTTATTGTCAAGTTGGTTCCCATATAACACCCAGTGATCATCCCAACAAATGCCCTCCTCCATGCCCATCACGCCCCTTCCCCTCTCCCCAACCCTCATCAGCCCTCAGTTTGTTCTCAGCATTCTAGAGTCTCTCATGGTTTGCCTCCCTCCCTCTCCCTAACTATTTCCTCCCCTTCTCCTCCCCCATTGTCGTCTGTTAAGTTTCTCCTGTTCCACTTATAAGTGAAAACATATGGTATCTGTCTTTC
>NW_024083865.1:0-2598 GCF_003009895.1 Hyaena hyaena | reverse complement strand
CTAAGCCACCCAGGCGCCTGGACATTTTAACAGTATTTTTCTTTCAGTCCATGAGCATGGGCTATCTTTCCATTTGTTTATGTTGTTTTCAATTTCTTTTTTCCCTGTTTTATGGTTTTCAGAGTAAAGGTCTTTCTCCTCCTTGGTTAACTATATTCCTAGGTATTTTATGATTTTTGGCATCATTGTAAATTGGATTGAGTATTAAGAAACCACATTGTTGGCAGGGTACCAGAGTATGAGCATACGGCACCGAAATGGAAGTGATTGACACACGGTACACAACTCCGAAGGCATGCACTCTCGGTTAAGATTTTCAGTAATTGGAGTGAATATGCTCTCATGCCACAGTTGTGAACCTTTATGCAGACTTTGGGGATGGTTGCTTGGGGTTAGACTATGGTTGGTGATCTCATGGTAGGACAAATTTAACCCATTCTATATGAGGTAAGTATATTGTAAACTTAAGCTTAACCCCATGGTATAGGTAGCTGACATTAATGCACCCTGGAATCGATCTTCTGCATGACATATCATAGTGAAACTGACAAAATATGAGGACAAAGAGAGAATTCTGAAAGCAGCTAGGGATTAAAGATCTAAATCATATTTTCCAAACCCTTGATTTGATATCTTATCTCCACTCAGTTGACATCATGAGTAATTTGTGATTTCACCAGTAGGATCTCTGCTGTTCCATTTTGGGAATTGCCCTGATACCTTAATTTTTAAAAGAGCTGCCTGTGAGTATTCCAGTTCCTGGGAGCACCTGGCTTCCAGGTGAACATGGAAGTTTCCTGACAGTGTTTTTACAGTTTTTTATTGGCACTCCTGGAAACAGGTTTTCTCATGCCCAATAATAGTAATCATCTTTTACAGTAAGTATATGGTAGCCACTGTTTCTGTGCATTTTATACATCAACCCTTTTATTCTTATAACAGACCTATGAAGGTAGGTACTATTAATATCTTTCCCATTACATATAGAAGGATTTTGCCAAAAGTCACATGACTAATGAATAATGGTGCCAGATTTTAAGTCCCTGAGTTGTCCTTCAGGGGTCATATTCTTCACTACTATGTTATACTATATCTCAACATAAATTTATTTCATAAACTACATCGCTTGATTTCATCTTTTGTGTGTCACAGGAACCCAGCAAAGTGCCCCTGCCTGAAATTATACAGTGAGATAATGAAAGGACTATGACTGAAACTCAGAATCTAGTTATCACACAGCTAAGCTAACTTGCCTCCTGTGCCATTGAAGGAAGTTCATCCAAAAAGAGATTATTGTCATGTGGGATGTTACTCTTCAGTTACTTTACTCTTCTCATTGAAGAATTTTAATGTACCGGTGGAATAGCCCTTCAAATGCGATGGCTCTTAAGTTGTCTTTCCTTGCTAGAATGTTGAAAGAACTAGGGAAAAGGTGGAGTATACCTAGCAGCGTTTCTCCAACATTTTTTTTTTTAGATTTTATTTGTAAGCAATCTCTACACCCAACATGAAGCTTGTACTCACAACTCCGAGATCAAGAGTCACACGCTCCACTGACTGAGCCGGCCAGGCACCCCGTTTCTCCCAACTTTAATATGAAAATTAGTCACTTGGGGATCTTACTAAAATAGAAATCCTGATTCTGTTGACTGGGGTGGGACCAGATGTTCTGCATTTCTACCAAGTGCCCAGTGGGTAGAGATGCTGTGGATCTCCAGACCACTTGTTGAGTAGTAAGGGTCCAGGGCAGAAGAGCCCCTAGAGGTTAATAATGATATGTGTTAGGAATAAAGGGGAGATTATACCAGGGAACTAACAGACAACTGCACAAAAACAGGATGGGGAAAAATAACTTAGGGAAAGTACAAATGAAGAAACACTTCATGCATTTTGGTTTACTTCAAGTACAGTGTCAGGGAACATGACCACTAAAATACGTAAGATGTTAGATGTGGGCCCATTGCACTTGGAGTAATGTATATGGTTCTGGCTAATACACATGTGAGTGTGAATGTTCTATTTCCAACCCTAAGATTCTACAATTATAATAGTAATGGCAGGCATAATGTTTTTCACATGTTCTAAACAAGAAAGCTTAACTCACCGTCAACTTTCCATGATCTGTACATACCTAACCTACTTTGTGGATGATCCTACAGAAACTCATTTATCCTTCATTATTCTTTGGCTTGCTTTCCTCTGCTATCAGTTTGTGTGTGTCCTGAAATTATTAATTAGTTTGATATCATCTTAAACACATGGAGTAAAGAATACTTCAAAGTCAAATTATATAATTAGCAGCCACTTGAAATCTATATACAGGGTGTGTGTGTGTGTGTGTGTGTGTGTGTGTGTAAAATTTCTGCTGTAAAAAGAAACAGGTGAATACTGCGAAGCCCTTCAACAACTCCTGAGCCATCAACCAAGGCCTTCAGATCTGTCTATGCTGGATTGAATGAGCAAAGGTATATATTTGATTTATTAAAATTCTTGAATAAATTTAACTGAACTCGGTGGAAAAATACTCTACCCTTAAGAATGAAAATTCTCAAAACTGATGTTGTGACAAGTTAGATCATTTGGGAAATGAGGGATTGA
>NW_024083864.1:0-2601 GCF_003009895.1 Hyaena hyaena | reverse complement strand
GACAATGACAGAGACGAGGTGGTGTCCTGTGGCCTGTTGCACGCACGTTCCAAGTGCGTCCCTCCCAGAGCCCAGTCCCTTTGAGTGCTGGGTGGGAGGCTGGGCAGTCCTCCTCAGAAGCCCGGGGCTCAGAACCCCAGTCAGGTCAGTGAGACTAGTAACCAGGGCTCAGAAAGCTATCGGTAGAGGTCCGTTTGGGGACTGGCTAGAAGTTTCAGCTTTCATATCTGGGTTCTTCTTCTCCGCGTGATGTCTGTACTCACAGAGCGCACAGGCCATCGTGTCTGTACAATGTGATAGAATGAAGCATTAACCGGAAAAGGCCCAAGAGGTGCTCAAAGGGAAGGGCGAGGGAGCCCCACAGACCCATACAGACAGCGTGAGGGAACTGAGGGTCCCTGCAGGCTGGAGGGTCCGCGGCCCAGCTCCTTGCTGTGCCAGCAGGACTGCCCGTGTTAGGAACGCTGTCGTCTGTTTGCATCTCAGGCTCCTTGCTGCCCAGGAACGATGTCTTATCAACAGCAGCAGTGCAAGCAGCCCTGCCAGCCACCTCCTGTGTGCCCTCCCCCGAAGTGTCCGGAGCCATGTCCCCCTCCTCCGTGCCCCCCTGTGCCGTGCCCCCCACCCCCCTGCCAGCAGAAGTGCCCTCCTGTGCCGCCGAGCCCCCCCTGCCACCAGAAGTGCCCACCCAAGAGCAAGTGACCGCAGCAGGATGCACCAGGACCACGAAACCGCAAGACACAGGCTCTCCCGTGGGCGTCTCAGGACTCCATCCCCGTCCCTTCAGCCGCGAGGACAGAATGCATGTTCCCTGACCTGCCACCTGGGTTGACAGCGGACAGAGAAAAGGCTGCGTTCCCGGAGCTGGTCCCACGTTGTGGGAAGATGAGCAGTGGGCTGTGGTCTAATCGCACTTTGCCATCAGTCTGTCTGCGATCTGGGTGGTGATCTCTCCCCTGTGAGCCTTTTGGTGGCCCTGTTCTTTCGCTTCTCCAATAAAGCACGTGTGTCTTGGTTGAGTCCACATTACTTTTGTTTGCACTTTGTGTTTGTAGTCTCTTCTGTCCACTACACCACATGAATGTTCCTTTCCATTCCGGTTGAGATACTTCTTAGAGTCAAGCTTTCCCATCACCTGAGTTCAGTGTTGCCGGAAATGTGTCTCGTGGAATGGGTACATCAAATGATTCTCTTTTACTGGTTTTAAACTCATGTCTAGCTTTTTCTGGTACAAACGTGAGTACAAAGTTAGGGAAATAGGTAAAGAAGATTTAAGCTATTTCTTTTGCAATGTATTTCCAGTTTGCCATTCTGGTTTCAAATTCAAATTCAAACTAGTTAACGTATAGCGTAGTATTGGTTTCAGGAGTAGAATTCAGTGACTCATCACTTACATAGGACACCTAGCGCTCATCACGACGTGTGCCCTCCTAAATGTCCGTCACCCATCTAGCCCACCCCACCCCCTTCCAGTAGGCCTCAGGTTGTTCTCTGTATCTAAGAGTCTCTTATGGTTTGCCTCCCTCTCTGTTTTCCTCTTGCTTCCTTTTTCCCTTCTCCTGCCTTCATCTCTTTTGCGTCTACATTTACCATATGAGTGAAATAATATACTTGTCTTCCTCTGACTGATTTATTTCGTTCAATATACTACACTCCAATTCTATCCACACTGTTGCAAATGCCAACATTTCATTCTTTTTCATCGCCAGGTAATATCCCTTGTATATCTATATACCACATCTTCTTTATCCATTCATCTCCTGATGGACATCTGTGCTCTTTCCATAATTTGGCTATTGTTGAGATGCTGCCATAAACATTGGGTTCAGTTCGCCACTTTCAAAATACACATTTAAATTAAGTTTAATCATTTCAATGAATTTTAACTTGTTTTTCTTTCTGAGAACATGTATTGGTTTTTCTTTGAACGCAACCCTGAGATACATCCAGAATGAGATTGTTCAGCCCTATTTGAGGCATATTTCGTGAGTTATTGTTCAGGTCTCAAAACCTCAGGGTCAAGAATCATCTGAATCTGAATCTGAATCATTACCCAGAACTCAGTGAGGGGCCCCCACCTACTATTAGCTGGACTGTTGAAAGCATGGAGAATAGGAGTGAGATTAATTTCATGCTCATGGTGAATATTCTTAGGCATCAAATGGACAGAAGCTGTAAAGACTACTCAACTATCAGAAATATATTCTCAGGGTCCCGGTGTTAAGTGACATTTCCAAATGGACAATACCTTCAATCTCCCTCATGCAATTAGAGAATAGGAAATTGTACTTCCCCCAGTGTCCACAGATATGAACAGTCCTAAGAAATGAGTGTCTTCTGCTGAATGAAATGAGCGACCCACATTCCTTTCCCTTCTGCCCAGAGACATTGAGCACTCTGAAGGACACTGAGCCCCTGGCCAGGAATGTGGGAGGAGACAGAACCACACCTAAGTCATTCCACTGAAATGCCACCCCAGCGCCCCCGCCAGTGACCAACGTGAAATGAGGAATGGCAGGCTCCTGCAACCCATTCATGGATGGGAGCCTCAAAGTCCACAGTCTGACCCACCCAGACCTCTGATTTCGATCAGATCCTCAC
>NW_024083863.1:0-2603 GCF_003009895.1 Hyaena hyaena | reverse complement strand
TTCCGGTTCAGTTTGGGTGGCGAGTTACCCAGCTAAATACAGAATCGAGGTTCAAATAAAACTAAAATAATCTCATCACTGGGATTTCGTCTTGGGGCTCCTGCATGGCTCAGTCAGAAAAGCATTTGACTCTTGAACTCGTGGAATATGAGCCCCATGTTGGGTGTAGAGATTACTAAAAAAATAATGTTAAAAATTTCATATCTTATGATTACCCATATCCAAACACACACAAAATAAACATGCCTTGAAGATATAATTTTCATGGCCTCTAAGAGTTCAAACATCTCTCTCTCTCTCTCTCTCTCTCTTTCTCTCTCTCTCCCTCCTCTTTTTTATTTTGCTGAGACATAAATAACATACAGTAGTATATTAGTGGCAGGTATACCTTATAACGGTTCAATAATACTGTACATTACTATGTGATAGTCACAATAAATGTAATCTTAGTTTCCTTTATTTTACCTATCAAACTACCCACCTCCTTTCCAATAACCATTATTTTTACTTCTTTACTTCACTTCTTAAATTTCACAAAGGAGTGAAATTGTATGATATTTGTCTTTGACTGACCTATTTTATTTGCCATTATACACTCCAGGTCCAATCATGTTGTTCCAAATGTCAAGATCTCATTATTTTTTATGTGTGAGTAACACTCCAGCGTGTACACACACACACACACACACACAAACACACAGGCACTAGGGTTGCTTTCATAATTTGGTTAATGTAATAATGCACATATCTTTTTGAATTTGTATTTTTTTGTGGAATTACTGCATTATATGGTAATTCTATTTTTAATTTTTTGAGGAAACTCCATAGTTTTTCTTCAGTGACTCAACAGATTTGCATTCCTATTAATACAACATAGATGTTCCCTTTTCTCCACATCCTCACCAACATTTCTTATTACTAGCATTTTTTTTATTTTAGCCATTCTAGCAGCTGAAATATGATATCTCATTATGATACTGACTTGCATTTTCCTAATGATTTGGATGTTTAGCATCTTTTCATGTGTCTGTTGGTCATCTGTCTGTCTTCGTTGTAAAAATGTCTATTCAGGACCTCTTCCATTTATAATTTAATTTTATTGGTGTTAGGTTGTATAAGTTATTGTATTTTTATATCAATCCTTTATCATATATATGATATATATTTATTTGTATATGCATGTATTTGCAAGTCTCTTCTCCTATTTAGTAGGTTGCCGTTTGCATATGTCGATGGTTTTCTCTACTGTGAATATTTTTATTTTGATGTAGTGCTGATAGTTTAATTTTGGTTTTATTTACCTTGCCTGAGGACACATATCTAGAAAAAATATTCCCACTGCCAATGCCAAAGAAATTATTGCGTGTGCCTTCTTCTACAAATTTTATGGTTTCCAGTTTCACATGAAGATCTGTAATCCATTTTGAATGATTTCATTTTTGGTGAAAATTTTTTTCAAAAGTGTTCCTATTCATTCTTTCCGGTGTTGCCGTCCAGTTTTCCCAGCACCATTGACTGAAGAGAGTGTCTGTTCCTGACTGTATATTGTTGCCTCATTTATCATAGATTAATTAACCATATCAAGACGGGTTCATTTCTGACTTACATAGTTTGTTATATTGATGTATGTGTATACATTATTATAGTGTTTGGTATATCTTGGAATCTTAATTGTAATACCTTCAGCTTTCTTCTTCTTTCTCAAGATGGCTTTGGCTATTCAGGATCTTCTGTGGTTTCATATATTTTAGTACTATTGTTTAGTTTTGTGGGAAGTTCCGTTGTTTAATGTATTTACATTCAAGTTAGTTAATTAGCACTGTACTATTGGTTTCAGTAGTACAACCTAGTGATTTATCACTCACATATAAGACACAGTGCTCATTCCAACAACTTCCCTCCTTAAAGCCTTTCACCCAATTAGCCCAAACCCCAACCAACTCCTCTCCAGCAACCCTATTTTTCTCTGTCTTTTACAGTCTCCTATGGTTTGCATCCCTCTAAGTTTTTATCTTATTTTTCCATCCCTTCCCATATGTCCATATATTGTGTTTCTTAAGTTCCACATATGAGTGAAATCATATAATATTTGTCTTTCTCTGACTGACTTCTTTCACTTAGCATAATACAATCTGGTTCCATCCACATTGTTGCAAATGGCAAAATTTCATTATTTTTCTTTGCCAAGTAATTCTAAAATACCATATCTTCCTTTTTTTTTTACAGTTTATTGTCAGATTGGTTTCCATATAACACCCAGTGTCCATCCCAACAAGTGCCCTCCTCCATGCCCATCTCCCCCCTCCCCCCACATCCATCATTCCTCAGATTGTTTCTCAGCATTCAAGAGTCTCTCACGGTTTGCCTCTCTCCCTTTCCCCCACCATTTACCCGCTTCATCTCTCCCATGGTTCTCAGTTAAGTTCCTCCTAATCCTCCTATACGTGCAAACATGTGATATTTGTCCTTATCTGTCTGACTTATTTCGCTCAGCATAACACCCTCAAGGTCCATCCATATTGCTACACATGGCCAGATTTCATTGTTTCTCATTGCCCTGTAGTATTCCATGGTATAGATAAACCACATCTTCTTGATCCATT
>NW_024083862.1:0-2603 GCF_003009895.1 Hyaena hyaena | reverse complement strand
GGCATACCCTCTGCAAATATCCTCCCTTACAGAGGGTTGGGATGAGCATAGATAAGAACCCCAAAGCAAAAAGTTAACACGTTTCGGGCCCCCGTGGTGTTCATACATTCAGCATCAAATAGGTTTCTACAAACTAAACAGTTCAAAGACATTGATCCTCTTGAGAACCAAACAGAATAATTCTTAGCCTATTTAAGACTTTCACAAAATGCTTTCCGTTGTAAAAATTCATTTTTGTGATCTCATGTTGTCTCTGAACCTTTAAATAAAGACACCAAACCCGACAAGGCAGAGATGACTGCCCGGTGATCAGAAAGACTCTCGTGGCTCTCTCTCTCTCTTTCGCCGACACCGTCCAACCTTCAGGGACCACTGGACCTTGTCGGAGCCGGCCTCCGACAAGGCATCACTGTTACCACGTTGTTTCACTCCATTGGTAATGTTTGAAAACACCTGCACGGACAGATTCGCTACATGTTATTTAATCAACTCTGTGCAAGAACACGCTCTGGGGAAAGAACCATTCAGCTAACATCATGTTTGCCTATGTTAGAAGTTTCAGAATACGAGTGCCGAGACCTTTGAGGGAAGTGCAGTGCACTCAACTCTCTGAAACAACACAGTAAGGAATGCAGCACTCCGTTTTCAGGATGACTCACTAAGTAATGCCTGAAAACACATGCATGGAAGAATAATCTAAGTATTTTGTACTCAACTCTGAAAGTAAAAATAGAGGTTAATGCATGAATCAACTAACTACATGTTTCACCATGTTATGAGTAGTAGAATAGAAATGTGGAGGGCTCCCCTGGGTGGTTCGGTCAGTGAAGGCTCCAATTTCGGCTCAGGTCATGGTCACACAGTGTGAGGGTTAGAGCCCCGCTTTGGGTTCTGTGTTAACAGATAAGATAGCTCAAAGGAAGGAGTCTCTTTCAGATTCTGTGTCTCCCTGTCGCTCTTACCCGTCCTGGCTCACGCTCTATGCGCGCGCGCGCGTGCGCGTGTGTGTGTCTGCGCGCGCGCGCGTGTTTCTTTCTGTCAAATATAACAATAAACATTAAAAAGAGTACAAAGATGGAGAGAGATACACTGAGGGATTCTAATTCCTATGAGAGATGAGAATAGAATAGGTCTGAGGATGAAGGACTAGTACTATCTCCTGGCAAGCTGACTGTCTCAGGTACAAGAAATACATATGGAGGGAGAAGCAAAATGGTGGAGAAGTAGGGAGCTCCGCGCATTACACCCGCCTCTTTGTACCCCTGGCTCGGCTGGATTCCTGGAGGAACCGAACGCCTACCTCCGCGCTCCTGGCTGGCTGGGACCCTAGAGGGAAGGCAAAGGGCTTAAAACTGGGAGATTTGCCTGCGAGTTCATGTTTCGGGTCACGAGACACAGAAGGACATGGTTTCCCTCTCTCCAGCGGACCTGCATGCACACGAGGGGAAGACCGTCCTTGCTCGCCACCCCGACCCGGAGGAGAAAAGAGTACAGACTCTGGCTCCATCCCCAGTGCTAGGCAAGAGGCTTGGAATTCGCAGGAATCGCCTGCGAGGTTGCGTCTACAGCAATTTTCAAAGGGGCACGCGGACTGGGACTTGGAAACCAGTCTTCGTCTGGGTTAGAGAGCGCAACCCACTTTACCTGCACCCCCGGCACGGGGAGTTTACACACCCAAAAATGGAGGTGCAGCGCTTTGTTCAACAAGGGACTGGTGCGCCACCACTCCTCCCCACAGAGGCCAAGGCAGAACTCTCGCCTGACACATTGGATCGCATCCTTGCTAGAGAGCTGCCATCTTTTTTTCTCTTTTTTTCCACTTTTTCTTCTTCTTCTTCTTCTTCTTCTTTTTCTTCTTCTTTCTTCTTTCTATTTTCCCCCGAGCACTGACTTGATTAACTCTGATCACGGGCTTGGTTAAACAGACACATCTAGTCCATTCTGTAGAGGTAAATTCTACACTGACCGAACTTTTCATCTCTTTCTCTCAGGTGTAATTAGACTGTATAGTTTCTCTGCTTAACACCTGCATTCTTTTCTCACTTATCAAACCATATTCCCCAATTTATCTCTTTGAAAAAAGCTTCTTATCCCTTCTGCCTGTTCATTCTATTTCCAATCTTGCCTCATCCTCGCCCTGTCTTCTCTCTCTTTCTCTATGCTCTTCAACCAGCACTGCATACACCCGGCTATTTAATTGCAGCTGGGAAATCCAGTTATATGCTTTAAGCCGTTCTTTGTCCATCGGTTTTCTTTTTGACCTTTTTATGTATTTTTTATTCTCTATTATTCGCCTTCCTTCCTCCGTCTTTCCTTTAACTTCGTTTTCGCTCTTGGTTTGCATGTTAGTTGGATTTTTCTGTGCATTTGAGTGCCTCTGCTCCCTGTGGGTCTGTCTCTTTTCTTCGCCAGGGCTACCTCAAGAAACAAACCGAAGTACACATGGTGGAGAGTCCCAAATATCACTATGAGTAGGAAAATGAAAGAACCAAGGTCTCAAAAAGAGAGATCGAGAGATACCATTCAAAAACACTCTCTGAAATAATAGTTCCTAGACAAAGAGTCTTATTGGGTACAGCAGCGCTCACAGGTGCAGAGAGCAT
>NW_024083861.1:0-2615 GCF_003009895.1 Hyaena hyaena | reverse complement strand
GAAACTAATTTGACAATAAACTAATTGTAAAAAAAATAAAAAATAAAATAAATAAACATATGTATAGGTGTGTCACATTTTTAAGTGGACAAAATGGATGTGACTTTCTGAGAGTACCTGGCTAGATAGATATTTTTATTGTTTTCCATTGGGTTGCCTTTCATTATTGATTTATAGGAATGCATTATGTATTCTCCACAGGAATCTTTTGCTTTTATGTGTTTGTGTGTATGTTTAAACAGTATCTTTTCCCATGCTGAATTTGCCTTTGGGTTTCTTTATGGTGTATTTTGATAAAAAGAATTTCTCATTAAAAAAAATACTAAATAAGTTTTTAATTTTTGACATTTGGTGGCTTTCCTTTGGAATTGGGTTGTGATTTAATTTCAAGTTCCTGGACTACTATTAAAAGTTAAGCTTTCAAAGAAATAAAGCCTTGAAACATTTAAAAAAAAAAAAAAAAGAAAGAAATTCTAATGGGTCGACCTATGATGGGTCAACTTATGATTTTTTTGTTTATGATGGTGAAAAAGCAATATGCATTCAGTAGAAACCATAGTCTCAACTCTGAATTTTCCTCTTTTCCCAGGCTACAATATGTGGTGCCATGCTCTTTCATGAAGATGGACAGTGGCAGCGAGCCACACCTCCCTGAAAGCCATGTGATCACAAAGGTGAATAACCTATGCACTTACAACAATTCGGTACCCATACAACCATCCCGATATTCACTTTCCACTTTCAGTACAGTATTAATAAATTACATGAGCTATTCAACACTTCATTATAATATAAGCTTTTGTCAGATGATTTTGTCTTACTGTAGGCTATGTAAGTGTTCTAAGCAAGTTGAAGGCAGGCTAGGCTAAGCTTTGAGTACCATAGGTTAGATGTATGAAGTGCATTTTCATTTTACAATACTTACTGCATACAATGCATTTAGTGAGACATAACCATCATAAGTTAAGAAAGGTCTCAATTTTGTTAGTTTTACCTTCGTATCAAGTTTTGAAATGAAGAAGTATAAGGCCTTCAACTGTGTTCTTCTTTCTCAAGATGGTCCCTTGAGATTCTATGTGTTACCTTAGATCAAATTCTTTGTGCACTTGAGACAATTGTGTATGCTACTGTGGGTAGAGTGTTCTCTACATGCATGCTAAGTCTCAGTGGTCTTTAGTATTGTTCAAGCCTTCTATGTTTTTAGTGATCTTCTGTCTGATTCTCTGTAAGTCAGGTCTGGGGTGATGAGCTCCCTTAGCTTTTGTTCGTATGACCAAGTCTATTTGTCTTTCACTTAGGAAAGATCACTATGCCAGATAGGTTATTCTTCTTTAGCATTTTTATCGATCATCACTTTGAACATATCTTCTTATTCTTTTCTGGCCTATAAAGTTTTTTCTGAAAAATTTACCAACAGCCTAATAGGGGTTCCTTTGGAATATGCAAACATACAGCAATGACAAAAAGCCATGTTCAAATTCAGTGCAATCCCTATCGAAATGCCAATGGCCTTATTCACAGAGATAGAGAAGACAATCCTAAAATTTGTATGAAACCACAAAAGAACTTCAGTAGACAAAGCATTCCCGAGGTGAAGAACAACTCCATGGAGAAAATACAGAGTAAAAGCTCCTGGCATTGGTCACGATAACAACTTTTTTAGATAGGACACCAAAAGCACAAGAAACAAAGCTAAACATAAATATGCTGAAATTCTAGCTCCCACTACCTGTGAGTATGACCTTATTTGGAAATAGGGTCTTTATAGATGTAATCAAGTGAAAATGAGGTCATTTGGGAGGGGCCAAATCAAATATAGTGGGTCGCCTTCTAAGGAGGAGGACATTTGAACAGTGACAAAGAAGAAGAAGGTCCTGTGGTGACAAGGGAAAGATGGGGGTGATACAGAGACAAACCAAGAAACACCAAGGATCACCCACAACCGCCAGAAGCTGGGAAAAGGCGAGGAAGAATTGACTCCAACACAGTAAACTAAGGAGTCTCAAATGGAGCTTGGCCCTACCTCCTCAATTTTAAACCTCAAAGCTTCACAACAATGAAACAATAAATGCATGTTGTCCAAAGACACCCAGGTTGTAGTCGTTGTCATGGCAGCCCAAGGAATCCATACAGCACCCTTGTAACCTGCACCCAGGTTATTACACTCCGTAGTATCAGCACCCGAGAAATGCACGTTGGACATTGTTTCTTCCCAAGAATAACTCTGCACCATGGTAAATACTAGTCCTTCCCCATTATTATTCCTTCTAGGAATAAATCCATACAGCAGGAACTTTTGTCCACATTTCTAATAGCAGAGATTGGATCTGGTGGGGAAACTTATAAATAAGTGGAATGTTCTAGGAGGAGCTATCTCGTATCTGGTTTCTTTTGCTCAAACGTAGGTTTGTGATATGAATCCACAATGACATGGACAGATACTTTATCTTTTTTTTTTTTTAATGTTTTATTTCTTTCTAGGAGAGAGAGAGAGAGAGAGAGAGAGAGACAGCGTGAGCAGGGGAGGGTCAGAGAGAGAGGGAGTCACAGACTGAAACAGGCTCCAGGCTCCGAGCTGGCAGTCAGCACAGAGCCCGACGCGGGGCTCGAACCCA
>NW_024083860.1:0-2621 GCF_003009895.1 Hyaena hyaena | reverse complement strand
AAAAAAAAAAAAAAGAATCCCTAGGAAGGAGGGAAAGAAAAGAGAAGAAAGGCAAACTGGTGTCAACGACAACAAAACGTGACATCTGAAGAGGATCTAGAACAGCCGAAGATGACACTTTTCTTCATTTTCACCCCTTTCCTCTTTCTTTTCCTGCAGGTGGGATTTATACCTCCGATTCCCCTAATCAATGTGTTGTCCAACCAAACAGATTGTCGGGACCTTCCAGGTTTGAGGTCACGACCAAGGTCTGGCGATAAAAGCTGGGAATACGTACACACAAATGTCCTAACCTACTGTTCCCACCTCCAGGCTTTTTCTTTTATGATCAACTGCCTTGTTTACGGGCATGTTGAGACTTCCAGAAAAAAATTACATCATACTATTTTAATGATGCTGGTAAAGTTTTCTTACTAAAATTGTAATTTTTATTTGGCTAGGAATCTAACATTTCTCAAGCACCTACTAAGCACCAAGTACTTGCAAAATGGTAATTTAATCTTCATGAAATTAACAATAATAGATGTTATTTATTGAATTCTGTGTGCAAGACTTTTGATGCACCTCATTGAATTAATGCAATAGGATCACCAGATAAGAAACTAAGCCTCAGAGGAATTTGCTAGCAGTCAGGGAGCCAGGAAATGGCAGAATCCCAACTGCTTTTCAGAGCCCAACCGTAAATGACATCCTGGGAGTTTTCCTTTTCTTTACTGTAACTTACACATGATCACACTACCAGGGAGTCTGGGAGCCCCAGGAAGAGCTCTCGCCTGTCTCACGGTCCATTCTCCTGTCCTGCCTTCCTGAGGCCTCAAACACAAATGAAGAGCAACTGACAACTACCCTTCCCCTCCACCAGGGGTAAGTTTTGTCTGGATCTCATGCCAGATCTTCTGGAACAGCATGCAAAGCCTCAGGCACAGATGGAGGGGACGAAACAAAAAGAAAGCCACCCCTCTCCACTGAATCAGCCAGCCACTCACAGAGGGCACAGTCTTTCTCTCCACTCGTTAACAAGTATTAGTAAAGATCAACTATGTGTCAGGCACCGTGCTGGGTGCTGGGTCACAGTGATGCCCAAAATGGCACCCTAGTTAAGAAAAATAAGCAAACAAGTACACAAACAAGGTAATTCAAATGGTTGTAAGTGCCACAGAGAACACTAATAGGGTAACAGGACAGAAGGGGACTAGAGATGGGAGTAGAGAACTATTTTTAGTAAAGGTCTTCTCTGACCTTTCTCTGTTGCTGAGCTCAATCACTGACATCAACTTGAATTTATTCCAGAGAGCTCACCTATCCCATAGCCTAGTCAGGGCTCTGGAGCAGCACTGATAAAAACATAATCTGAGCCAGGTGCCTGGGTGGCTCAGTCCGTTGAGTGTCTGACTCCTGATTTTGGCTCAGGTCATGATCCCAGGGTTGTGGGATCAAGCCCCGTGTCAGGCTCTGCACTGAGCATGGAGCCTGCTTGGGATTCATTCTCTCTCTCTCTCTCTCTCTCTCTCTCTCCCCCCCCCCCCGCCCCCACGCCGGGTGCCCCTCTCGCTCGCACGTGCGCTCTCTCTCTAAAATTAAAAAAAAGAAGACATTATCTGAGCCCTATATGTCACTAATTTCCTTGTGTATTTAAAAATAAGAAAAATGAAACAAGTAAGGTCATTTAACAATATATTTTAACCAAACAGATCTTAAAATATCATTTCAGTATGTAACTGAGGAAATAACTTATCAATTTCTTGGTGAGATATTTTACATATTTTTTAAATGAAGTCTTTGAAATTTGCTGCGTATTTTATGTTTACACCACATTTCAATTCCAGCTAGCCATACTTCAAAAACTCAAAAGCCACATGTGGCTAGTGGCTACCATATTGAACGGTGCAGCTCTAGACTCTTGATTATAGCACCTATCGAAACATTTTGTGTTGTGCAGATTTTCAACTTCCACAAGGGTAGTCTTGGGGGCCTTTAATAAGGCCTGCACTTCTGTATCCTCCTGTGTCTAACACATGGCTGTTGTTGGATATGAATGAAGAAGTGTAAATTCTTGTTGCTACTGGCAAAGATCTTATAACCAAACAGACTTAGAATCAGAAGACAGAGGTACCTAGGTGGCTAAATCAGTTGAGCATTTGACTCTTGATTTTGGCTCAGGTCATGATCTCAGGGTCATGGGAACAAGAACTGCACTGGGTTCCATGCTTAGCGTGGAGTCTGCTTAAGATTAACTCTCTCCCCCTTTGCCCTTCTCCCCTGCTCACACTCCCTAACAGTAAAAAAAAAAATTCATTAAAAAATAAAGAAGGAATTGTCAGACAGTGAATATCAAAGTAGAGAAAAAAAAAAGAAATATGACCCTTAATGACATGGTTCAGCTGCTGGAGCAACTCTTACCTGAAATCCACATTATCACTAGACATTTTGGTTACATGAACCAGAAATTTTTTTTAAGCCAGTTGGAGTTGGTGGTTCTGTTACTTGTGACTGAAGGCAACTGGTGCCAAGAAAAAAGTAAATATACCCAGTCAACAGTCTGGAGTTCACAGGTCCATTAATACAGTCAAAATGCTGGGCATTTCAATCTACTTCCCTCAAATTAAAGAGCATAAAATTCA
>NW_024083859.1:0-2622 GCF_003009895.1 Hyaena hyaena | reverse complement strand
AACAGGAGTCTCCGAAGACACAGGCTGGCATGCACAAGCATGCACAGTGTCCCCTTTGAGAGTCCACACATAGTCTAGTGTAGAAGCACAGGAAATGCAAAAGGATAACAGATGATAAACCGGGGGTAGGCAGAGGCTGCACATTCACCCTTTCCTGTGGATCCTCTAAGAATTCCTAGTTAAATGTTGAGAAAGTCAAAGTATTAGGTGGATTTTTTACTGCATGCTGTTCAAAGGTCAACTATATCATCATACGGAGGTTGGGGCAATTCCATTAGACAGAGATCATAGAAAGATAATTTGATACATTTCCACCCACACTTCTCTGAAGGCAATTCATGAATTCCAGTGCACTAACACTGTGCATTCATTTGAGTTGCTTGAAGTTTTTTTCTGTTTCCTGTCTGAAGTTTGGCTCTGTTCAGATAAGCTAGCCATTGTAGTTATCCTTTCAATATTCAGTCATAAAGCATTTATTAGGCATCAACTTGGTCCTGGTCCTGAGGGATAAGAAAGAAGCATAGTGCTGGTCCTCTTGGAACTCAGTTTCCCAATGTAGGCAAACATATAGACACATAATGATAATTTATACTGTGGTAGAGGCATGTACCAAGTACTGAGGAAACATGAGACAGTTAAAATTCTTCACAGTTTTCCCTTAAAGGGTCCTAACTGATACAGAAGAACTTTCCAGGTCAGGTAGGATGAGGAGGCTCCTAAACCAAGCATTTGACAAAAGTGGAGTGAAGGTTTGTATAGCAGAAGGGAGGTTCATGGTTGAGAGGTGGAGAAGTCACTGTCACTAAATTCGTCACTGTATGAGTGATTTCCGAGCCCTACCACTTAGGAGCTGTGTTAATGTTGGAAGATTACTAGAACTTCCCTTACTTACCTCATAGCATTATTGTGTGGATTAACTTTTCTTCAGTATGTAAAGGTTTCAGAATAGTTCTGGCATGACTTGGATGCATAATAAAAGTTTTATTACCATTATCACCATCATTGCAATTACTATTATTATTTCAAGGAAATGTGCGACTCCTCTGTGTATTTATTTTACCTCGGAAAGGAGAGCCCATTTTGTTTATCGTTGTATCACAATGATCATGACTTAGACTTGGACTTGACCAAGGGCATAAAGGAATAAGTTCAAAGATCACATGCAATAGTTTACTGAGAAAGTCATGGGGAATCCTGTAGAGCTAGAAAGGGAAATCCCAGTGTAACCTCACTCCTTACAAAACATACACTTCTTTTGCATAGTTGTATACATTGATCATGAAGTGTCAATTCCACTTTGTTTGGTAAAAGACTCTTTACTACCTGACCTCTCCTCCAGCCCAATTCCTACCATGAAGACTGTAAACCAGAATCCAACCACATTCCTCCAGAACAATGCTCCAAGGCATGAGCCAACCTTGAAAGCACAATACCATACCACATCAACAGCTAAATTTCTACCTTAGAACCACTTCCTACATGTTCTTAAGGCCCTTGGCTCAAGCAATGAAATCCATGCCCCTTTAGGTTTTGGTAGGAATTACAGAATTCTTTCTATTCCATCCTCTCCTTTCTCTCTCATTTTAATCCATTACCAACAGTGAGGACAGTAACATTTTGAACCATTAAATCCATTCCAGAACCACACTGTTTGCTAATTCTACTTCTATTTTTCCAGGGTTGGCCATGGACCCCAACCTTTTCATGCTTGCTTCTTCTGCTCTTTCTGCTAAAATCTGCCAGTCACTAGGGACACGGGGGGCTGGGATGGGGGGTTGTGACTGCAGAGATGAAAGTCACGTTCTCTGTCCCTTAGTAAGGGATCCCTATGTAATAACAAAGCCAGGAGATTAAAGATAGACACAAACAATGTAGTAGGAACCAGCACAAGACTGACATAAAATAGACGCTCAATAAGTGCATGTTCAACTGATATTTATCAGTTTATTTGTTACATGGAACCATTGAAACTAATGACATTTGACTGGTTTGACATGCAAAAAAAATGATAATTATATATAATCTAATGTAATACAAGTTCTTACAGGATTACATATTAGGCAATGTGAGAGAACAGTGAAGTAGTTTCATGGACCAAGGAGCTTGACTTTTGAAAGCTCAACTTTTAATTCTTTTTCTGATCAGAAAAGCAATATATCAGAGAAGAATCTTGAAAAACAAATGCAGTTGTACAATCTATGTCCACAGTCACTCTTCCTGTCCAATCTACCATCATCTCTTACCTAGACAAGGGCCACCAGGTCATCCTAACTGGTCTCTGGTCTCTCCACTTGCATTTATTCTCCCCTCTTTCTTTTTGATTTTATTTTATGTTTTAAGTTTATTTATTTATTTTGAGAGAGAGATCAAGCGGGGGAGGGGCAGAGGGAGAGAAAGAGAATCCCAAGCATGCTCTTACCACCAGCACAAAGCCCAGTGGGGCTCAAACCCACAAACCATGAGAGCATGACCTGAGCTGAAACCAAAAGTCAGATTCTTAAATGACGGAGCGCCCCGGTGCCCCAACTTCTCCCCTCTTTCTCCATAGTATCCAGAGGAATGAGCTTTGAAAAATTCAAATCAGATCGTATTGCTCAGCTACTTAAAACCTCCCCAAA
Organism: Hyaena hyaena; assembly: GCF_003009895.1. Lineage (NCBI taxonomy): Eukaryota > Metazoa > Chordata > Mammalia > Carnivora > Hyaenidae > Hyaena > Hyaena hyaena. The sequence goes on along the minus strand of NW_024083859.1, from coordinate 4 downwards.
TGGT
>NW_024083858.1:0-2623 GCF_003009895.1 Hyaena hyaena | reverse complement strand
AGAAGGACAAATATCATATGTTTGCACGTATAGGAGGATTAGGAGGAACTTGACGGAGGAACAAGGGGGAGAAGAAGGGGAGAAATGGTGGGGGAGAGGGAGGGAGGCAAACCATGAGAGACTCTTGAATGCTGACAAAAACAGGACTGATGGATGTGGGGGGGGAGGGGGATGGGCATGGAGGAGGGCACTTGTGGGGATGAGCACTAGGTGTTATGTGGAAACCAATTTGACAATAAACTATTTGTAAAAAAAAAAAATCCTCTCTCTGTCAAAAAAAAAAAAAAAAAGAACAGTCTAAGAGACCTGTGGAACATTATCAAGTAGACCAACATATTCATTGTGGGAGTCCCCGAATGAAAAAAGGAGAGGAAAAAAAAAGACCAAAAAGAATATTTAAAGAAATAATGGCCGAAAATTACCCAAATTTGATGAAAGCATGAATCTATACATTCAAAAAGTACAATGAATTCCAAGTAAGATAAAAACAAACAGACCCACACCAAGACACATTATTACCAAACTGTCAAAAGCCAAAGACTAATGAAAATGATATTCTATGTAAATAATAACCAAAAGAGAGCTGAGGTGGCTAATACTAATATCAGATTAAATATACTTTAAGTAAAAAAATAGGAGACAAAGAAGAACATTAATGATAAAAGGGTCAACTCATTAAGAAAATATCACTATTGAAAATATATACACAGCTAGCAACAAGTCACAAGAAAAAAAAGGACCAGAGACTTCAATACTGTACTTACAATAATGAAAAGAAGAACCAGATAGAAGATCAATAAGGCAAGAGAAGATGTCAACAACATATAAAGCAACTGTGTCTAACATGCTTATACAAAACACACCGCCCAATGGCTGCAGAATACACATTCTTCTCAAGTATACATTAACCAGTCCCCAGGATAGACCATGTATTAGGCCACAAAATAAATCTCAGTAAAATGTAAAAGATTTAAATCATACATACTATAGTCTGCAAATGCAGTGGAATGAAACTAGAAATCAATAACAAAAGGAAAACTGGAAAATATACAAATAAGTAGAAATTAAATAACACATTTAAAACAAACAATGGATCAAAAAAGAAATCACAAGGGAAATTAGAAAATACATAGAGATGGATGAAAATGAAAAACACCACAGCAAAACTAATGGGACTCAGTGAAAGCAGTGCTCAGAGGGAGATACCTAGTTTTATTTTATTTTTTTATTTTTTTTCTCTCCTTGATTCACATTTTATTTTTATTTTTTTTATTTTTTTACAAATAGTTTATTGTCAAATTAGTTTCCACATAACACTCAGTGCTCATCCCCACAAGGGGAGATACCTAGTTTTAAACACCTACCGTAAAAAGATCAAGAATAAGAAAAGGATGCTCACTATTACAAATGTTATTCAACGTTGTACTGGAATTCTAGCCAGAGCAATTAGGCAAGAAAAAGAAAGAAAAATCATCTAAATTGGAATGTAAGAAGCACAATTATCTCTACTCACAGATGATTTTATCTTATATATAAAATCCTAAAGAATCATCAAAAAAATCCGCTAGACTTAATCATCAAATTCAGCCAACTTTCATGATATGAGACCAACACACAAAAATCAGTTGTAATACTATACACTAGCAATGAACTGTGGGAACTCAAATAGCTATGCCTTGAGTTAGATTATAGGGAATGCACTGCAAAGCAGAAAGCTGCTCTCTGGCCTTGCTGAAAACAGCAGCAATGCTTCACTTGTCTAGTTAATGGGTATGTAGAGGTTAACTCCTGCCTATACTCATAAATTCCTTAGACCATGTTATCTCATGGAATACTTTACCCTGTCTTAACTTGTTTTACTGCACGTTTTCTATATGTTCTTACAGGAATGTAGCCCACCAACGTGTTGCTCATTGCTTCCCTAAATATATGCTCAATCAACACAGGAGCTTGAAAGCAGCTGCTCGGGGAGACTTCCCTTAGTCTCCCTCTCACCTCTCTTGACTTGCATGGAGTCTTTTTCTTCCTTTATTTTTTTTAACGTTTGTATATTTTTGAGAGAGTGAGACAGAGCACAAGTGGGAGAGGGGCAGAGAGAGAGGGAGACACAGAATCTGAAGCAGGCTCCAAGCTCTGAGCTGTCAGCACAGAGCCCGATGCGGGGCTCGAACCCATGATCCATGAGATCATGACCTGAGCCCAAGTCAGACGCTTAACCAACTGAGCCTCCCAGGCGCCCCGACAGCAAGTCTTGAGTAATCCTTTCTGACATCCTTGGCTTAGTTGGACAAAGCTGAAAGCCAAACCCACAATGAACAATGTAAAAATGAAATTAGGAAAATAATAGCATCTATAATAATAACAAAAAGATGAAAAATTTAGGAATAAATGTAACCAAGGGGGCACAAGACTTATACATTGAAAACTACAAAACGTTGCTCAAAAAATTAAAGAAGGTCTAAATGGAAAGACTTCCCACTTACATGAATTGTAAGACTTAATATTATTAAGATGGCAGTACTCACAAAGTGGTCTCAGACTCAATGCAGTACTTTTTTAATGTTTATTTATTTTGAGAGAGAGAGAGAGAGCATGAGCAGGGGAAGGCCAGAGAGAGAGAGGG
>NW_024083857.1:0-2624 GCF_003009895.1 Hyaena hyaena | reverse complement strand
GTACCTTGGGCTCCTTTGGCAGCTTGGTTAAACCTCTGAGACCCTCCTCAGAAATCTGGTTTTTAATACATAAAGTAGATATGATTACAAGGAAGCAAGTGATGCTGTCTTTCAAAAACCTATGACCTAATATTTGTGCTTTAACTTTTTTTAATGTTTTATTTATTTCTGAGGGAGAGAGAGAGAGACAGCATGAGCAGGGGAGGGTCAGAGAGAGAGGGAGATACAGAATCTGAAACAGGCTCCAGGCTCTGAGCTGGCTGTCGGCACAGAGCCCGACGTGGGGCTCGAACCGCGAGATCATGACCTGAGCTGAAGTCAGACGCTTAACCGACTGAGCCACCCAGGCGCCCCAATGTTTGTGCTTCAATAACTCGTTACATAGCTGAATGCAGTGGTGGATCAGATACCATGATTTTGGGGTAGTAATGAACATAAATATTTATAAGATCTGCAGCAACTGAAATGTGGTTAAGAATGCATCTGATTTCTCTAGTTGACAAAGTTGTAGGTACTGCCAGTACTAATATGGTTTGTCTTCTACGTTCATGCCTAAAGGAAGTGCTAAATTTCAATCAGAGTTTAGTGAGAATAAAGATAGAAATGTTTTCCCGTTCAGGTTTAGGGACACACAGTTCCGTCCATAGGCTCCAGGTGAAGAACCTCTCTGCCCCTAAAGTTTTTCCTTCCACTGTTTGATTGTATTTAGGTGGTGGGGAAGGGTAGCTGGGCCCCATCACCCTGCTGTCAGAACCTCAAATGAATGCTGGCAGAGCAGTTCTTCTCGGTCAGAACCATTTAAAGTCTCAATTACCTCGTGCACTCATTCCACTGATTTCTGCTTTTACCCATTGTTTCAAAAATGAGAAATGGAACATGGGCAAGAAATAGCCCGGTGCTTTCGGAAAGTGATTTGAATACCCTTGGATGGGATTTCCCTGGGAAATCGGATGGTAAATGTGACTGGACAGGTATGCTTCTGTCCGGTATCTGGGGGTCTTGGAAGCACCCTGGCCGGCTCGCTAATGCAGACGCCAGCCCCCGGCAGCAGCCAATGACGTGTGGTCATTTTCAGCGAGCAGTTTCTTGATGACGAAGTATTAGGGAACAGGCCGTGTCTGTGCCACTTTGCTCAGGAGTATAGCAGAATAAATCGGGGGCTCTCCCTGGGAAAGCAAGCTAAACAAGCCAGTTCTCTTTTAACAAATGCCCTCTGATATCCAAAGAGGGAAGACTGTAGGCTTGTCTCCCCCCATTGCCTAGAGATGAAAACCCAGGATCGTAAAGACAGGCAAGGGGCAGGTCTCCCACAGATGAGGGCTTTGCCTCTGCTGGTAACTTAGTGTTGTTCCTGATAGGTCGATGATTATGTTGGTATTCAGGTTCTCACTAAGGGATTCTGACAGCTCTGAGTTCATTGCAGAGGGACAGAAATGTTCCTTGGGCTACGTTCCGTGTCCTCTACTTTCTAGACAACTCTGCCTTTGCCTGTGTTCAGTTGTGGGAGTTACATTGGACAACCTGAAACTCCCTGTCCTCCCTCCCGGTGCTAAGGGGGAAGCTTCTATCGACGTAGCCTGTGCACTTGTGCATGGGCCCTTCACACTCAGTGTTTCTGTTTTTTCTCCTCATGTTACATGTTCTTCATTATGTATCGTCCACAAATGTTTCATGTTTCATGTTTGAAGAGATGGTGTGTCCTGGTGAGAAAGAATACACCAGAGGATGGTTTGACTGCCACTTAAGAGCTGGAGGTCCTTAACTGAAGTATGTGGGCAGAGGAAGCAAGATCTTCAGCCCGGGTGTGGTTGACACATGGCCAGAATGTAAGCTCCAGCCGCCACGACCTGGTCCCTGTTGGTCACGTTGAACGCTTTGTGCATGTAGTAGGTATTACGAGGTTAAAGTGCAGCATAAAAGGGAATTCTTCGAATTACGGTTTCCGAGTGGGACATGGGGGAAATAGGCTGGTGTAAAGAAATTTCACAGGGTTGGGTATGTTCAAGAAGAAAAGCAGAGATAAAAGGGAGAAGTCCTCATACCTTCATGCATCGAAGGAGCAAGGGAACACTCCCAATATGGGTGAAAGTGCTGTGTTGGTGAAAAGGGCATTTCTCTAGGGCTTGTGTCTTTTGGGTTCCTTGTTGGTGACCCGAAGGTTGAAGAAGAGCAGAAACTCAGGAAGGTGTACAGCATTGAGACCGTGGAACTGAAACGACATGAGGATCTGGAGCCGTTTTGGTGTTAGCCATTTCTGTGAGTTTTCCCTTTATTCCCCGCTGTTTGTTTGCGGTCCGCTGTCAACTTCATCACTCTTGAATGACTCCATCCTTGGTGACTCCTCACCCACTGGGTAGAATTCTTGCACCAGGCCTCCTCCACTTTGGGTCTATGGCTTGGGTTCCAGCGCCAGTCTGTGGAGACCAGGCAGGAAGGCCACAAGACTTGAGCCTGGCCCTTGGCTTCCACCGGATAAATCCGGAAGGGTTTGTACACTAAAATAGTTAAGCATGGTAATGAATTATAAACCGGTGGAAAACTTTGGGAGTAATGAGGACGTATGGAAGACAAACGCATAAATAGTTGGCAGCACGTATACAAACAGATAAAGTGTTTACTATAGA
>NW_024083856.1:0-2624 GCF_003009895.1 Hyaena hyaena | reverse complement strand
TCTCTCTCTCTCTGACCCTCTCCTGCTCATGCTGTCTCTCTCTTTCTCTCTCTCAGAATAAATAAAAAACATTAAAAAAACTATCTGGTACAAAAATCAATCAAAGCCACTGTTCCTTTGTTGATTTTCTGTTTGATCTGTCACTGAAGTATGTGAAGGTTTAATGTCCCCTGCTATTATTATTTTACTCACAATTACCACCTTTATGTTCATTATTATTTATTTTATAATTTGGGTGCTCTCATGTTGAGTGCATAAATATTTTCAATTGGTATATCTTCTTAGATTGTTCCTTTTATGATTATATATTTTCCTTCTTTGTCCCTTTTTACAGTCTTTCTTTTTTAGCCTATTTTGTCCCATATAAATATTTCTATCACTACTTTCTTTTAACAGTTTTTTTTTCATAATGAATGCTTCTCAATCCTGTCTGTTTCAATCTGCAGGAGTCTTTAGGACTGATGAGACTATTTTGGACAGCATATGGACCTTGCTTTTACTCATCCGTTCACTCTATGACTTTTGATTGGAGAATTTAGTCTATTTACAATTAATTATTGATAGATATGTATTCATGACCATTGTGTTATTTGTTTTGTGGTTATTTCTGTTGTATTTTTGTTTTATGAAAATTCTTTCTTTAAATTCCAGATAATTAAAATACAGTTTAATTTTATTTTAGGGCATACAATATATTGAGAAACATTTCCATACAACACATGGTTCTCATCACAACTAAACTTCTTATTCTCCATCACCTACTTAACGCATCACCCCGCCCAACTTCTTTCTGGTAACTATCCATTAGTTCTCTATAATTAACAATTGTTTTTGTTTCCCTCTTTCCTTCGTTTTTCTTTGCTTACTTTTTCTTTTCCTTTTCCTTTGTTTGTTTTTCTCAATTTCCACAAATGAGTGGAATTATATGCTAATTGTTACTCTCTGACTGACTTATTTTGCTTAGCATGATACTCTCCAGTTCCATCCATGCCTTTGCAAATAGAGAAACTGTCTTTGTATTTCGTGCCTAATAATACATTATATAATGTGTCTTTATCCATTTACAAGCCAATGGTCACTTAGAGGCGCTTGGGTGGCTCAGTCAGTTAAGCATCCGACTTCAGCTCAGGTCATGCATGATCTCTCTGTTCGTGGGTTCGAGCCCCGTGTCGGGCTCTGTGCTGACAGCCAGCTCAGAGCCTGGAGCCTGATTCTGATCCTGTCTCCATGTCTTGTGACCCTCTCCTGGCCATGTTGTCTCTCTCTCTCTCTCAGAAATAAATAAAAAAAACATTAAAAAATTTTTTAAACTCAATGGTCACTCAGGCTTTTCCATAATATGGCTGTAGTAGATACAGCTGCTATAAACTCTGAAGTCCATATTACCCCTTGAATGAGTATTTTTGTATTAATTTTGCAAATTCATAGTAGTACAATGGGTGGATCATAGAGTAGTTGCTTGCTTGCTTGCTTTCTTTCTTTCTTTCTTTCTTTCTTTCTTAGACAATTTTATTTAATACCGAGTGAAATACTGGTTTCAGGAGTAGAATTTATAGGTTCATGATTTATATATAAAACCCAGGGCTCATCACAACAAGGGCCCTCTTTAATACTCATCACCCATCTAGCCCATCCACCACCCATCTCCATCAATTAACCCTCAGTTTTGTCTCCATCTTTCAGTGGCTCTTCTGACTTCTTTCCCTCTCTCTCCTTTTTTTTTTTTTAATAGTTTATTGTCAAGTTGGTTTCCATATAACATCCAGTGCTCATCTCCACAAACACCATCCCCCATGCACTCTGTCTCCTTTTTGAAGAAGCCCCATACTGGGACCCCTGGATGGCTCAGTAGATTAAGTGCCCACTTCAGCTCAGGTCATGATCTCGCACTGTGAGTTTGAACACTCGTAGGGCTCTGTGCTGACAGCTCAGCCTGGGGCCTGCTTCGGATTCTGTGTTGGCCTCTCTCTCTCTCTGCCACTCTCCCCATCATACTCTCTCTATCTCGTTCTCTCTCTCTCTCAAAAATAAACATAAGTGTTATGTGGAAAATAATTTGACAATAAACTATTTGTAAAAAAAAAAAACAAAAAAAAATAAACATAAAAAAATGAAAAAGCCCCATACTGTTTTCCGGAGTATCTGTACCATTGTCCATTCCCACCAACAATGCAAGATGATTCCCCTTTATCCACATCCTGGCCAATATATGTTTCTTGTGTTGTTGATTTTAGCCATTTGGACAAAAATGACATGACATTTTGATTGTTTAGGAATTTTCATGTCTCTGTTGGCCATCTGTATGTCTTTGTTTTTTTAAAGTCTATTCTTGTCTTCTCTCCATTTTAATTAAATTATTAGTTTTTAGTTGTTAACTTTCACAACTTCATTATATTTTTTGTATTCTAACCCTTTATCAGATATGTCATTTGCAAATATCTTCACTCATACTATAGGCTGTCTTTAGCTTGTGTTGGTCATTTTCTTCACTGTGCAGAAACTTTATTCTGATGAAGTCTCAATAGTTTATTTTGTTTAGTTGATTAAAGAAAAACAACTTTGCATAGGGAGACATATTTTGTAAAAATGACATTGCTGGGACACTTGTGAGGTTCAGTCCATTA
>NW_024083855.1:0-2626 GCF_003009895.1 Hyaena hyaena | reverse complement strand
AATGTTTATTTATTTTTGAGAGAGAGAGAGAGAGAGAGAGAGAGAGGGGTAGGGGGTGAGAGAGGGAGACACAGAATCTGAAGCGGGTTCCAGGCTCCAAGCTATCAGCACAGACCCATATGCGGGGCTTGAACCCTCAAACTGCGAAATCGTGACCTGAGCTGAAGTCAGATGCTTAACCTACCGAGCCACCCAGGCGCCCCTAAAGCACTTAGATCTTAATGAAAGAAAGATGTTTCTTGCAGGTTCCATTATACACAGTGTATTTTCTAGCAGAAAGATATGTGGTATTTTCCTAGCGATTATATAATAACTTTATTTTATTTCCTTTTATTAAGACGTGTTTCTATTTTCTTAGTTTTATATTCTTAAAAGAATAAAAAACTTAAAAGTTTTTATTTAAATTTCAGTAAGTTAACATACAGTGTAATATTAATTTTAGGTGTACAATATAGTGTTTCAACATTTCCATGCAACACCTGGTGCTCTTCACAACAAAAGGACTCCTTAATTCCCATTACCTGTTTAAATCATCCCCCACACACCTCCACTCTGGTAACCATCAGTTTGTTTCTGTAGCGTTATCTGTTTCTTGGTTCGCCCCTCTCTCTTTTCCCGATTTGTTTGTTTAATTTCTTTCTTAAATTCTACAAATGAGTAAAATTATATGCTGTTTGTCTTTCTCTGGCGGACTTAATTTGCTTAGCATAATAAGCTCTAGTCCCATCCACATAATTCCAGATGGCAAGATGCCATTCTTGTTTATGGCTGAGTAATATTCCATTGAATATATACACAACTAATTCAGTTGATAGACACTTGGGCTGTTTCCATAGTTTTACTATTGTAGATAATGCTGCTATAAATATTGGGGTATGTGTATCTTTTTGAATTAGAATTTTTGTATTCTTTGGGTAAATACCTAGTATTGCAATTGCTGGATCATAGGGTAGTTCTATTTTTAACTTTTTCAGCAACCTCTGTGCTGTTTTCCAGAGTGGCTGCACAAGTGTGATTTCCCACCAATAATAGTACAAGAGGATTCCCACTAACAGCACAAGAGGCATCTGAAGGTGAATGATGTTTAGCATTTTTTCATGTCTCTATTGGCCACCTGCCTGTCTTCTTTGGAAAAATGTTTCCTCATGTATCCTGAACTTTTTTTTTAATTTTTAAAGTTTATTGATTTATGGAAGAGAGAAAGAGAGAGAGTGGAGGAGGGGCAGAGAGAAAAGGAGACACAGATTCTGAAGCAGGCTCCAGGCTCTGAGGTGTCAGCACAGAGCCCAGTGAGGGGCTTGAACCCACAAATCACAAGATCATGACCTGAACCAAAGACGGAGGCTTAACCAACTGAACCACCCAGGCACCCCTGTTCTGACCTTTTTTAATTGGATTATATTTTGGAGTTGAGCTGTATAAATTCTTTATATATTTGAGATACCAACCATTTATCAGATGTGTCACTTGCAAATATCTTCTCCCATCCCACAGGTGGCCATTTAGTTTGGTTTATTGTTTCCTTCCCTGTGCAAAAGCTTTTTATTTTGATGAAGTTCCAATAGTGTATGTTTGTTTTAATTTTTCTTTTGCTTCTCATGCCCTGGGAGACATATCTAGAATGCAATTACAATGGTCAATGTCAAAGAATTTATTGCATATGATTTCCGCTAGGATTTTGATGGTTCCCTATCTCACATTTAGGTCTATAAGCCATTTTTAATTATTTTTGTGTGCGGTGTACGAAAGTTGTCCAGTTGCATTCTTTTGCATGTTGCTATCCAGTTTCCCAACAGCATTTGTTGAAAAGACAGTCTTTTTTCCCACTGGGTATTCTTTCCTGATTTTTCAAATATTGATTGACCATGTAGTTGTGGGCTCATTTCTGGGTTTTCTATTCTGTTCTATTGATCTATGTGTATATTTTTGTGCCAGTACCATGCTGGTTAGATCACTACAGATTTGCAATATATCTTGAAGTCACAAATTGTGAAGCCCCCATCTTTGCTTTTCTTTTTCAAGGTTGCTTTGACACTTTGGGGTCTTTTGTGGTTACATAAATATTTTAGAATTGGTTTTCTAGGTGAAAATGCCACTGGTATTTTGATAGTGATTAGATGAAGTGTGTAGACTGCTTTGAGTAGTATAGATATTTTCACAATATTTGTTCTTCTGATCCATGAGCATGGGATGCCTTTCCATTTGTGTGTGTGTGTGTGTGTCATTGTCCATGTCTTTCATCACTGTTTTATAGTTTTCATAGTACAAGTCTTTCACCTCTTTGGTTAGGTTTATTCCTAGATATTTCATGGGTTTTGGTGCCATGGGGTTGATTCCTTGATTTCTCTTTCTGCTGCCTCATTACTGGTGACTAGAAACGCAGCAGATTTCTGTATAGTGATTTTGCATCCTGTGACTTTGCTGAATTCCTTTATCAGTTCTAGCAATTTTTTTTTTTTTTTTTTTTGCTGGATACGTCTGGGTTTTCTACATATATTATTATGTCATCTGAAAATAGTGAAAATTTTACTTCTTCCTTGCTTCTTTGGATCACTTTTATTTATTTTTGTTGTTGTTGTTTGATCGCTGTGGTTAACACTTCCAGTACTATGTTAAATAACCGTAG
>NW_024083854.1:0-2629 GCF_003009895.1 Hyaena hyaena | reverse complement strand
GTGTCTGCTCACCCTCACCACCTCAGTACCCAGAGCCCTGACTTTCATCTCTCGGCATCTGTGAGAGCATTCTCACACTGCTGTAACACACCTCACTGCCAGAGCAACAGGCCAGAAGTACGGAGGTATTATTGCCTCCTGGGGGCAACCTTCAAACAATAAAGATGATAAACAATAAACAGCACCTTCCCTCACCCTGCGTGGGCTAACTCTGAGACCTATGGTCTATACTGGCTCCCAGAATTTCCCCACACCCCCCAAAGGAAGTTCCAGTCTCCCACAGGGTCGGTTGCCTTGATAATACAACCTGTATTGACCTTCCACCCTTTGGTGTCTCATTCCCCCACTTTCTCTTTGACTCACCTTTGTTTCTGGAGGAACCCAGAATAAAATAACACATAGTCCTTGGCCTTGGGGAGGTCAGCCGATTACATTCAGTATCGCATGTAATAAATTGCAGAATCTAACAAATCTTCCTTTCAGTTATAAAATTCTATGATTTTAATTTCTGCCCTCCCCCCCAGCTTTTCTTCTGGGCATGGAAAGAGATATCTGGAATATAGAAATGGCAGTAGTGACCAATTTGTGGCTTTCCTAACACCTTTCAAAACTACAGGGAAGAGTTTCCACCTAGATAATAGAAAAACTTAAAGATGATAGTAATGAGAATTCCCATATTACATTCTTTCCCAGCCTATAGTTCCAGTTTTTGAGTTTCTGTGTTGTTTGGTAGGAAAATTAAACCTTAAAGAAAACAGTTCATTATTCTAGATCTACTTAGAAAAGCCCTGGAAAAGCTCTTTTCGAAAAAACAGGACAAATATATATCCTGTGCAACTACTCATATATAGACAATATGTATACTTTACATTGTTGTCCTGTGAATAACGTCCTCCTTGCAAAATGCTTGTGAGGAAGAGAGGGCAAGACTGAGTAGCCCCAGATGCCAGATGAGAAAGCTGAAGTCTAAAAACGTTAAGTGATCATTCAGGAACTTTAGCCTTTTGTGTCTGGGATCTGTGCCTTTTCTGCCACAGGCTTTTTTCTCGTGTTACTCTTTGGTGGATTTTTCTCTTCAGGATGCCTGTTTTCTAGAGAATTGTGGCAATAAGAATACTGAAAATCTATTTTGTGGGAAAGGTCACTTCCCACTTGGGAAGTGAGCTGGAAATGGATGCCCTATTACAAATCCCTTGGACACTTCCTGGGTCATTATCTTAAATGTCTTCTTATGCACAGTATCTGCTAGCATTATTGTTTAAGCGTATTATGCCTAATATTGGGCAACATACTCAGAGAAGAACATAATAAATGGAGAGATTTCAGGCATCCAAAGAGGAGTGTTATTTACCTCCCTTACCTCCCCTGCCTACTAGTGGATTTCTGAAATATTCCATCCCTTTAGTTTAACAGTTTGATTCCTGCTGAAATTAAAAAAAAAAAATACCCTTGATATATGTCACAGTGGAAGCTGTTTCCAGTCATTTTTACTATGAATGATTTTAGGTCCTTTCCTAAAAACAGACCTGATAGAGGAAAGGGGAGCATCCAGAGCTTGATCATCTTAAATGGAAAAAAGGCAGAGGATTAATGGGGATGGGGATGGAGACAGAAGAGAATGTGGAACAGCGTCGTGGCATATCTGACTTCACTATTTGCCTGAGACCTAGACAAAGAGTCACGGAATAAATTTACTAGCCATGTTGTCATGGGCAGGTCACTGACTTTCCTTAAAGTTTTCTTATGGAGAAAGGATAGGTTAGGACTACATGTTCTCCAAGTTCTTTTTAGTTCTAGGATCATATTATTCATTGATTCTATTTGTCATATACGCCCACGGATATGGTAACAGAGGCAAATGAGAAAAGCCAGTCAGCTTCTGTAGTCTTGAATATTAGCTAGGAAACAGACCAAAAAAAATGGTAATGAGGTTTTGTGTTTGAGCACATAATCCACAAGAGTCTTCGCATTGAGAAATGAGAAAAGGCAAACTAGAGAGCTAGCAGTTTACATTATTGACGAGCAGCCTTCTGCACATGCTTCCAAAGGACCCAGAGCCATTTGGCAAGGCACAGAAAACTGAAAGCGTATGTCCAGTGTTCTACGCCTGATTTCTTCTCTGGCTCTAACCTGGAGGCAGCTGATGGGCTGTATGAGACACTGGACCAGAAGGAAGCAAGGTGTGGCTCTTCCAGCACCTAGCACTCACCCTCCACTTTCTCTGTTTTAGTGTGCCAAACGCTGTGACCCCGTGGAGCCTGAAACAAGGATTCAAGTGCTAGTGGTTTATTTCAAGGTTCAGAGAGTGTTGGTAGGGAAGCAGGCACATGGTACAAGGAAGGGAGGGCAGCTGGTAAAAGGTGCACCATAACGCCAGCTACCATTGCGGGTGACTAGAATTTAATCCTGCAGAGAAACCCAAGGAAACCTTACAACATATGCACCTCAGGCTTATTCTACCTGATGGTCGAGGGAGCTGGGGTATTTTTGACATGACTCCATCAGTCCCTGACCATAGGCACTCCCGTGAGATGTTAGTTCCCCAGCTCTTCTGGCCTAATGTGGGCAGCAGGCAGATTAAACCCTGATGACCAGAGAAAGCAAAGCCCTTTGGCAAAAAAGCACAGGT
>NW_024083853.1:0-2636 GCF_003009895.1 Hyaena hyaena | reverse complement strand
TTTTTGCTTTTCTTTTCTTATACTTGAATACAGAAAGAGGAAGCATTTATTTTTGTTTTCAATTTTTATTAAAAAGATTTTTCCTTAAATTTTTCTACTATTTTTAAAAAATTTTTGCAACTTTAAAAATTCTATTTCACTTTCATCATTGCATTTTATTCTTTTTTATTGTATATATATATTTTTTAAAAATTTGAACATTTTCCACTGTCCCCCCCATTTTTCTTTTCTTATCTTTCCTTTGTTCTCTAATCGATCAAGCTTCTTTCAACAACCAGACCAAACCACACCTGGGATCTAGCATCCTTTATTTGATTTCTTTGTGTTGTTTTTAAATTTATTTTTACTTTATTTATTCCTTTTCTTTCTTTAAAATGACAAAACGAAAGAATTCACCCCAAAAGAAAAAACAGGAAGAAATGACAGCCAGGGACTTAACACAGTTACAAACAAGATGTCTGAACCAGATTGTAGAGTCACATTAATGAAAATACTAGCTGGGATTAAAAATAGATTACAATCCCTTTCTGCAGAGACAAAGGAATTAAAAACTAGTCAGGATGAAATAGAAAATGCTGTAACTGAAGTGCAATCCAGAATGGATGCCACAGATCAAGGAAGGATGAAGCAGAGCAGCAAATCAGCGATATAAAGGACAAATTTATTGAGAAGAATGAAGCAGAAAAAAAGAGGGAGACTAAGAAAAAAGAGCACGATATAAAAATCAGAGAACTCAGGGACTCATTGAAAGGAATAACATCAGATTGATAGGAGTCCCATAAGATGAAAAGAGCAGAAAAAGGGTAGAAGGTTTATGTGACCAAATTATAGTGGAAAAATTTCCTAACCTGGGGAAAGACACAAATATCAAATACAGAAGGCACAGAGAACTCACATTAAATTTAACAAAAGCCGACCATCAACAAGGTATATCATAGGCAAATTCACAAAATACTCAGGCAAGAAAAGAATTATGAAAGCAGCAAGGGAAAAGCAGTCCTTAACTTATAAGGGAAGACAGATCAGGTTTGCAGCATACCTATCCAGAGAAACTAGTCAGGCCAGAAAGGAGTGGACAGATGTATTCAACGTGCTTAATTGGAGAAATATGCAGCCAACAATTCTTTATCCAGCAAGGCTGTCATTCAAAATAGAAGGAGAGATAAAGAGTTTCCCAGACAAACAAAAATTAAAAGAGTTCATGACCACTAAACCAGCTTTGCAAGAACTATTAAGAGGGGCTGTCTGAAGGGAGAAAAGATGAAAAAAAAAAAAAGACCAAAAGCAACAAAGACTAGAAAAGGCCAAAGAACACCACGACCAGAAACTCCAACTCTACAGGTAACATAATGGCAATAGATTCATATCTTTCAGTGCTCACTCTAAATGTCAATGGCCAAAATGTCCAATCAAAAGGCGTAGGGTAACAGAATGGATAAAAAAAAAAATCAAGATTCACACATATACTGTTTACAAGAGACTAATTTTAGATCTAAAGACACCTCCAGATTGAATGCTAATGGTCGCCAAAAGAAAACCAGCTTAGCCATACTTATATCATACCATCTAGATTTTAAGATAAAGACTGTAACAAGAGATGAAGAAGGGCATTGTATCATAACTAAGGGGTCTATTCAAGGGCACCTGGGTGGCTCAGTCAAGCTCCCCAACTTCAGCTCAGGTCATGATCTCACAGTCCGTGGGTTCAAGCCCCACATCGGGCTGTGTGCTGATGGCTCAGAGCCTGGAGCCTGCTTCAGATTTTGTGTCTCCCTCTTTCTCTGAATCTCCCCCATTTGCTCTCTGTCTCTGTGTCTCAAAATAAAATAAAGACATAAAAATTTTTAAAAAAGGGCCTATTCAGAAGATCTAACAATTGTAAACATTTATGTTCCAAACGTGAGAGCACCCAAATCTATAAATTAATTAATTGCAAACATAAAGAAATTCATTGATAATAATACCATAATAGTAGGGGACTACAGCACCCTTACAGCAATGGACAGATCATCTAAAAAGAAAATCAATAAGGAAACAATGGCTTTGAATGACACACTGGAGCAGATGAACTTAACAGATATATTCAGAACATTTTATCTTAAAGCAGTGGAGTACACATTCTTCTCCAGTGCACATAGAAGATGTTTCAAATAGATGACATAGTGGGACGCAAATTAGCCCTCAGAAGCACAAAAAAATCTGGGATCATACCATGGATATTTTCAGAACACAACACTATGAAACTCAAAATCAACCACAAGAGAAAATGTGAAAAGATAACAAATACTTGGACACTAAAGAACTTCCTACTAAAGAATGAATGGGCTAACTAAGAAGTTAAAGAGGAAATTAAAAATTACATGGAAATCAATGAAAATAACACCACAGCCCAAAACTTCTGGGACACAGCAAAGGTGGTCATAAGAGGGAAGTATATAGCAATTCAGACCTTCCAAAAGGAGAAAGAAAGGTTTCAGATACACAACCTAACCTTATACCTTAAAGAGCTGGAAAAAGAACAGCAAATAAAACCCAAAACCAGCAGAAGACAGCAAATAATAAAGAATAGAGCAGAAATCAATGCTATTGAAACAACAACAAAAAAACTGTAGAACAGATCAATGAAACCAGAAGCT
>NW_024083852.1:0-2637 GCF_003009895.1 Hyaena hyaena | reverse complement strand
GTTGCCGCGCCCGGCGAACGTCGTGGCCAGGGTCCTCTTTCCTGCCGAGGAATCCCGCAGCGCATCTGAGCCTCAGAGCCGTTCGGTTTTCCCATTGAGAGCCCGGCCACCCCATAGGGCCCGAGGGGCCCTAGGTTTAGCCACGCGACCGTGGGAGCTGCGTGGGATCGATGCGGCAGCCGTCCTATCATCTCCCGCGTGGGCTGATGTGAGCCCCTTGCCCTGTGCAGCCTTTGATGCAGGTCCGGCTTAAGCTGAAAGGCAGGCCTATTGTTAGGGAGTGACAAAATCCTAGGACTATTGTTAGGGCCCCGATCCCTGGACGCTCCCGGACTCAGTCCGCCGGCAGTGCCATGGTCCACCCAGAGGAGTGAATTGAGGGCGCTTGTCAAGAAGCCGGCCAACCTTACAGTTAAGCACACTGCATTTCCCTCATTGTTCTTTGCCTCTATATTCTAACACTACTTACTGAGATAAAGAGGATTGTCGGAGGCCGATCCGGCTCCCACAGGTCCACGAGTCCTAAAGTATGGACGGTGTCGGCGAGAGGGAGTGAGAGAGCCCGAGATTCTTTCCGATCCACAGGCAGGCATCTCTGTCCTGTCGGTTTTGGAGTCTTTATTTAAAGGTTCAGCAACAACATGAAGTTAGAGAAAGGAATTTCTACAATGGGAGGACTTCTGCGATAACAAGTTTTTGATATTCTGCAGAAGTATCCCAGTCATAGTGAATTTAGAACCAAGGAATTAACAGGGTGCTCTTAGTGAAAAACAGGATAACATATAGTTTAAATTGTATAGAGTTACGCTAGGAGTCGTTCTGTCTGCCTCTCAAGAGGATGAATGTTTCTGAATTGGTTTGTTTGCGGATACTATCATGGGGGCCCTAAATTTGTCAGTCTTAGCACCCGGGTTTATGTTTTAGCTACTCTTATGTATCCTCATCCGAGTTGCCAGTGTAAGGGAGGGTGTGTGTGGCACGTAGGCCTTGAGGAAGGGACTGCCATGCTTCACCAATTAGCAAAGATATATGTAGTAACTATGTTTTGCCCTAAACCCCAAAATAGGCTCTTTGTCTCGGGGCCAGGCTCAATTGTAACTCTTGTCTTCTAAACCCCCTTTATTATCTAAGTCTTGGGTCTGCAAGGCCCATAGGAAGAGCCTTTTGACAATCACTCACAGAGCTTTCATCTAAAATCTCTCTTGCAAAGGCAGGAACATGCTTTTCCTTATGAGGTATTTGTGTTCAGAATATGGGTCTGATATGGAATATTGTGAGGCCTGGTCAATACCAGCAGCCTCATTTCCAACATGAGCCAGTATTAGCAGAAGGAGATACCAGTTTTCATGTCTCATGGCTGGAGCTGTGCAAACGCTGCCATATCCTTGCTGTGACTGCCATCCAGAGAGGCCGGTGCGGCTTCCGGCAGAGGGTGATAGTTGAAAAGTTTGTTCTCCAGTGTTTTTTTTTTCCACAGTGTATACATTTACCTTATTCTTTCATTCTTGTGTTTTCAAACTTTAATAGCTTTGCGAAACAACATTGTAACCGAATACTGTTTCTGCAGAGGGTTGTTTCACAGTTTAGCACCCTGCACTTCCTTCTTTGGTCTCAGCATTTTTTTTATTCACTACCAACCCAAGTTATACTGATGGTAGTTGAATGATGCATTCCCCACAGTGTTTCTTCACACAGTTGAGTATATTTAACACTCATATTCTACTTCCAGGCTTGTGTTTTCACACATTACTATCTTAGAAAAACAAGATTGTGACTGAGTTCTTTATTTGCACAGTGTTGCTTCACAGAGTCGAGCACACTGCACTTCCTCATTGGTCTCAGCATGATTTAAATTACAACCATCTTAGACAATCGTGATGGTAGTGGAATGATACGTGTTCTTTCACAAAGTTGAGTATATTACACTCAAAAATAATTCCAGACCTGTGTTTTCACACATTACTAATTATGAAAAATGATTGTAACTGAGCGATTCAAACTGTACTGTGTATTTTCAGAGAGTTTTTGTACAAACTGTAGTTCCCATATTGGGCTCAGCATGTACTTCCAGTCTCAATCAACCTAGGGAAACATGACAGTAGTTGTATGATGGGTTCCCCACAGTGTCCTTTCACAAAGGTGATTAGGTAACATTTAACTTCTATTTCTTTCCTTGTGTTTTCAAAGAAGATTAACTTTGTTTTGCAACACAGTGCCTGAATGCTGCATTCTACAGTGTTTTTTCAAAGCATCCTGCACTTCCCTCATTGGCTCGTAATGTTTTCAATCATTATCAACCCAGAGATAGCAAACGGTATTTGAAAGATGGGTTCTCAACAGTTTCTTTCACAGTTTTGAACATATAGCATTCAGTTTATAAGTGCATCCTGTGGTTTCCACACATTATCAAGGTAGTGAGACAAAATTGTAAATACATGCTGGATTAGGCAGAGTTAATATTCACAGAGTTAAGGCCACTGCTCTTCATTCATTGGTCAATGACTGCATTCTAAGAGCACTCACTTAGTCAAAGTTGACGATAGTTGAAAGACTCTTTTCCTAAAGTGTTCTATCAAATATTTGAGTATATACACACAACTTGTTCTTCCATGCAAGAGTTTCTACACATTATCAACT
>NW_024083851.1:0-2638 GCF_003009895.1 Hyaena hyaena | reverse complement strand
TCGTCGTGAAACTTAGTGCAACAACATGGTAACTGAATGCTGCATTCTGCACAGTGTTGTTTCTCAGAGTCGAACGCCCTGCACGTCCTTCATTATTCTCTGAATCTGTTTTCAATCACTTACTACCTGGGAAATCATGATGGTAGTTGAATAATGCATTCCACAGAGTTGAGTGTATAACACTCATCTTATACTTCCAGGCGTGTGTTTTCATATATTACTAACTTAATAAAACAAGATTCTATCTGAGTACTTTGGTCTGTACATTGTTTCTTCCCAGGAGTTGAGGCCCACTGCACTTCCCAGACTGCTTTCAGCATGTTTTCAATCACTGTCAACCTAGTGAAAATTGACGGTAGTTGGTCCCCACAGTGTTCTTTCACCGAGTTGAGTATATCATACTGAACTTATACTTCCATGCATGGGTTTTCAATCATTACTAACTTAGTATATACACATGTATATATAACACGTATAACATACGTATAACATATGTCATATCCCTAACTCAGAGAAAGAACACTGTGGAGAACGCATCATTCAACTGTCTTCTTTACAATGGGTTAGGGTTAGAATACAAGGACTAAGACCAAGAAGGAAGTTTAGTATGCTCAACTCTATGAGCATTACTTTGCAGAATCCCAAATTCAGTTACAAATTTTTCACTAAGTTGGTACTGTGTAGAAAAAAGAACACGGTCGGGAACACAGCATTCAGCTAAGATCATGATTCCATTGCCTCATACCAATTGAAAACATGCTGAGACCAATGTAGAACTGCAGGGTCCTCTACCTCTTGAAACAACAAGGTGCGGAATGAAACCTTCAGTTACCATGTTGTTTCACCAGTGATCAAAATTTGCAAACACAGTTCGGGAAGGAAATTTTCATCGTTAAATACCGAACTTTGTGAAAGAACGCTTTGGAAAATGCATCATATTCTCTCACTAAGTGATGATGTTAGATGACAAAAAGACCAATGTGGTGAACCCGGTGAAACATTTCCTGCAGAATCCAGCAGTTACCAATTGGTTTCACTAAACTCGTGATGTGTTTCCATGCATGAGTATGAGTGTATATACTCTATGGTGTGAAAAAACTCAGTGACGAATGCATTATTCAAGTGTCATTATTATTCCATAGGTAATATTGAAACCAAATTCTGAGACTAATGAAAGAAGGAAGGTGGGCAATTCTCTTAAACTAGAGTCAGCAGAATGCTGCAATCATTTACCATGTTGTTTCACTGTTAATATTTGAAAACACATTCCAAGTGATATATACCTTATTTGTGGAAGAACACTGTGGAGAAACTATCATTCAACTATTATCATCCTTACTAAGAGATTAGTGTTAGAATACGGAAGAAAAGACCCGTGAGACAAGTGCAGTGTGTTCTACCCTGTGAAACATTACTCTGCAGAAACATCTCTAAATTAGCAAATATTTGTGTAACTAAGTTGGTATTGTGTAGAAACACTTGCCTGGAAGTATGAGTGTATATACTCATGTGGATGAACACTGTGAGAAACTGATTATTCAGCTAATATCAGGATTCCATAGGTGATACTTATTGAAAACAAATGCTGGGACCAGTGAAGGAAGTGCAGGTGCTCTACCTTATGAAACCACATTAGGCAGAAGGCACCTGTTGTTTCCTATGTTGTTTCCCTAAGTTAATAATGTCTGAATACACAAACCTGGAAGGAAAACCTCAGTGTTATGTACCTAACTCTGTGAAAGAACACGGTGGAGAATGCATCATGCAACTATTATCATCTTTGCTAAGTGATTAGTCTTTGTGTAAGAGGTAAAGACCAGTGAGGTAAGTGCTGTATCCTCAACCCTGAGAAATAAAACTCTTCAGGATCTAGCAATTTGTTTCTCTCAGTTGGTGATGTGTAGAAAGCGTGGCATGGAATTATGAGTGTATGTACTCAGCCGTGTGAAAGAACACTGGGGAATTCATCATTCAGCTAATGATATGCATGATTCCTTCCCAATTTGAAAATTATTGAAAACAATTGCAAAAACCAACGGAGGTACTGCGAGGTGCTAGACTGTGAGACACTAAGCACAGCGGAATGCAGCATTCAGTTACCATGTTGTTTGTAATTTAGTAATGTTTGAAACCACAGGTCCTGAAGGAATAGTTCAGTGCTCTATACCGAATTCTGTGAAAGAACACTGTTTGGAATGCACCATCCAATTATCATCTTCACTAATTGATTAGTGTTAGAATACAGAGTCAAAGTCCAGTTAGGGGAGAGCAGTGTGCTCAACTCTGTGACACAATACTCTTTCGAATCCAGCATTCAATCACAAATTTGTTTCACTACTTTGGTAATATTTAGAAACACTTGCATGGAAGCATTTGATGAGTGTGTATACTCAACTCTGAAAGAACGCTATGGGCAACTCCAATTCAGCTACAATCACGATTGCATAGATGGATAGTTATTGAAAACAAATGCTTAAACCAGGTAAGTGGAGCCTGCTCGACTCCGGGAAACACTGAGCGGAAAGCAACATTCAGTTACCATGTTGTAATACTAACTTAGTAATGTTTGAAAACACATGCATGACAGTGTAACTTCAGTGTTTTTATAGCGAACTCTGAGAGACAACACTGTGGAGAA
>NW_024083850.1:0-2639 GCF_003009895.1 Hyaena hyaena | reverse complement strand
GAAATGTAATCACTGCCCATTCCCTGATGAGAGCTCAGAGGGTGTGGGGGTGTCCATGGCGGGGGTCTGTGGTTCTCCTGCTCAGGCTGACGTATTCCCCCTGGAGTCCTCATGACTCCCCACATTTCAGTCACAGCAGGACCCAAGCAGGGGCAACTTCACAAAGGTCAAGAGCACAAAGTGAAGGTTGTGAAGCAGGGCCCTGAGCAGGGAACATGGTGACAGGAGTGAGATCCCTCTTCAGGCAACACCCCAGGCCCTTCCTGTCCACCCTCATTCCCGCACCCTGACCTGGAAGACAGAGTAGTCCCAGTCCCTGCCCGAAAGCCCCTCTGTGGGCACAGCCATGTTGCCCGAGTTGAAACATGCAGGGGCCTCCCAGCAGCCTTAGCCTGGGCTCCAGAACCTCTGTACCCTGATTTCATCCTGTTTTGGGAGCTGCCTCCCTCAAATCCCCTCCGCCTCCCCAGCAGGCCAGCCAGGATCACAGGTGTGCCTTCACCTGTCTTTTTGATTCTACTTCTGTCCCACCTTATTTAAATTCTACCCTCCTTCAAGCTCGGATCTCATATTACCTCTTTGAAGCAGAGGAAGATACCCCACCCTCATAGCCTGGCTGAATACCTTCTGGTTTCCCCTGGGAGGGGTCTTTCCCAGCTCTGAACCCCATCTGGTAGCACATAGGAGGTGCACTACCTCCTACATCCTGGACAGTGGACACGTGGTCTAGTGGACCATTGGACCCTTGCTCACATATGTCCGCCTGGAAGTCCCCATCAGTATCCAGAGTCTGGCTCCCTCAACCTCTGCCCCATCCACCCCCACAAGCAGTGCCAGGATCCCCCTGCGGGCTGGCTTTGTTTTCTCCTTCTGCCTGCCTTGAGCAAGATGTGTCATGTCCATTTCACAGGGGGTTTACTCGAGAGAGAGGACATGCTGCTTCGTACTTCCTAAATTATTCTTGAACCCACTGTGCTCTGTTCCCATGCTGCACTTCCAGTGGGGCTGCTCCCCATCTCTCCACCCACAGGCTTCATCCTCTGCCCTTCAGTCCCCCTAAAAGTCCTGCATCCTCCCCTCCCAACTGCACAGAACACCTGGTCTTTAAATAGTCACAAGCAGGGCAGAGGCCGGTCGTGAAGCATGAACGAAGTGCCTGGCCTCATTCACACACATGACTGAACACAATGTCCAGTGGGGAGGCTCCACAGAATAGGGTTCTTGAGAAGGAAGAAGGACTGGACTGGAAGGGGGTGGTGAAAGGGGCTTCTGGGAGGAAATGCATCTTCACCATGAAATCTGATGGGGTGAAACTGGGGCAGGGTGGTGTTTACCCTTTTAGGAAAGAGTTAATAGATTGTTCTTTGGATGTCTGTTGAGGGGGTGGGCTTCAGGCTGATGGCCCAGCCTCTCTACCATGATGGAGAAAGGGCAGGAATGCCAGCTTCCTACTCCTTCCCAGCATTTCCTGAGAACTTGGGAGGGGAGGGCTGGATCCGTGGGGCAGGTACCTGCCCTTGACGCTCTGTGGGCAGAATGACTCCCCCCTCAAAAATGTCCTAATCCCCAGACCTTTGAATGTGTTAGATTCCTTGGCACAGGAGAATTAATGACGCAGATGGATTTAAGATTGCCAAGCAGCTGACCTTGAGATGGGGAGGTGATCCTGGGATATCTGGGTGGTCCCTATGGAAACATCAGTTGTCTTAATAAATGAAGAACACGGGAGAGCCAGGGCCAGAATAATGTGGTGAGAAGGACTTGGCCACCCCTGCTGGCAGATGGAAGAGACCATGAGCCAGGGATGCAACGCCCTTCAGAGGCTGGAAAAGACAAGGAAGTTCTTCTTCCAGAAACTTCTCTCCTGCAGCCCAGCTGAACAACTTTGCTTAGGTTTCTGGTGGGGAGGGGGAGCTCTTTAAGGACTCAGAGGTATAAAGAGGGGGCCCAGTGCAGACTTTGCTGTTTGTCCCCTGCACAGGAAACATCAGAGGAGCCAGTGGGGTCCCTGTCAGAGTGCCCTGAGGGGAGCTGTCTCAGGGCAGCAGTGGGAAATTTCTGAGGGGTGCACTTCTGCTCACCTGGTTAACGGGCTATTCAAATCCAGGGGCTGGCTGCTATTGATGTCCTGGGTAGATGGAAAAGTGGAGGTCCGACTGGGTAGCGTTGTTGCTATAGGCTTGGGAGACTCTGTTCGATTGGGTGCTAAACACAGGGAAGAGAGCAAGGTTCTGAGTATCACAGGCGGCTCCCGTGGTCTTCTCCACCCCCCACCCCCAGGGGTGCAGAACTTTCTGTCTTAGTGCCACTGCTCAGCCACTTGGTCTTCTCTTGCATCTCTTTGGAATTATTCCAAACATACAGTTACTTCTTTGCAGAGAAACACCAGTTTACCACTGTATGAGATATTGTGGTTGCTGGTTATGTAGGAATTTCCATTCAGTTGAATTTCAGGGTCCTGTTGGGCACAGCTGAGCATGTCAGAACCATGTCCCTAATCCCTGGAGCCTTAAATCAGCCAGGCCAGCTCTTTTCTGAGTCTCAGCCTGGCCTGAAGCAGCCTCGTGCCACCCGCCTGAAGCGATGTGACCCACGAGCTGGCAGGCCCAGGGTTCCCTGTCTCCTGGAGCCACCGAGTG
>NW_024083849.1:0-2639 GCF_003009895.1 Hyaena hyaena | reverse complement strand
ACCCTGGGGTCTGGAGACTGGGGGAACAGCTCATGAAAGGCAATGAAGGCCCCCTCTTGGCCTCACTTCCCTGTTTTCCTAGCCTACGGTCCATCAACACCCATTTAAACTCACCTTACTAGAATTTTCAGTGCTGTCAACCCTGTTCATGCTCTCCTACACTGTCTCCCACCCACATTGATTCATTTTTTTAATAACCTTTGGAGGCCTATTATGTTCTCAAGAAGATGACAGGTACTGGGGATGACAGAGTTCCGGTCCTCAGGACAATCAGTTTAGTAGGAGACAGCATGTTAAGCAGATAATTATACAGCAAAGTGGCAGTGCAGCAACAAACCGATATGTCCAAGTTAATATGGGAGCAGAGGAGAAGAATCAGTGGTGCGTCTTCAAGAGAAACTTCCACGTGACTCTAAGCAAGCCTAGAAAAGTAGGACAGCTCTGAGTTACTGACCCCAGTAATGCTTAGGGACACTCCTCTTAAATGGGGTTCCATTTCATGAGGCAGCTTTCATAAGCTAGTTTTAGTTGGATTTCTCTTACATGAGCTGAAAGTCTCTGGATAGAAACAATATCCAGCACTGTTCCCAAAGGAGCTCAGCACACAGGTGTAGCAGGTAGGTCTGAGTGTGAGGGGGTTGGGCTCCGGGCCTGTGTATGAGGCCAGATGGTGCCAGAGAAGAGGGCCTGCAGGCCTCTCCATGTGAGGGTTGGGGCTGTATGGGGATGGCGCCAGAAGGGGGAAAGGCAGGCCTGAGTAGGGGTTTGGGGCTGATGCAGGAGTCTGGCAGCAGCCTGACAGAATCAGGAGACTGGCTACACACAGCAAAGTGAATGCGATGAGAACTAGATTTGCGTTGTTGGAGGAGGTGCAAATGTGGGAAGGGAGAAGACTAGAACAAACTCTGGGCTATTGCACTGGAGCTGGAGATACTGGTTTAAACGCTTTGGTTTCTGTATTCATTTCTGGGGACTGCCACAGAAATGATCACAAACTGGGTGGCTAACAAAAATGTGTTCTCTTACATGTCTGAAGGCCAGAAGTCTGAAATCAAGGTGTCAACAAGGTCATGCTCCTTCTGAATACTCTAGAATCCTTTCTTGACTTCCTGGCTTCTGGTGGCTGCTGGGAATCTTAAGCATTTCTTTGCTTATAGATGCATAATTCCAATCTCTGCCTCTGTCCTCACATGGCTTTGTTTTCTGTGTTCTCTTCTTGTAAGGAGAGCAGTCATTGGCCCACCCTAGCCTGGTATAATCTCATCTCAATCCCTAACTACTTACAACTTCAAAGACTCTATTTCCAAACAAAGTCACATTCTGTGGTTCTGAATGGACATGAAATGGGTGGGGTCACTATTCAGTCGTATGTATGTATATATACAACAAGTTTGTGTGTGTACACACACACGTCTAGATGTACGCATATCCTAGCACTGCCCACTGTAAAGGCCAGTGAAGCACAACACTCCAATAGCAGTGAGCACACCTGGCACCTAGATCTTGGTTTCAATAATACTACAGTATCTACCAACAGGAACCAGGACTCTCTGGACAAATGGCTGATTCCACAGCCGGGGCAGGGAAACAAGATGAGCTGGAACACCTTGTTGTTCTGGAAAGTAAGGAAGCACTCAAATATGATGGCATAGAAGCCAGTTTGAAGGGGCCACCATAGGCCAAATGTGGGACAATGTGTCTAAATAACAACAGTAACATATAAACCTCTGAATAAATAGGGACATGAGTCCACAGTGATAGATATAAATGAATTAAAAGTCAATGGGGGAGAAGAGGGAGGTCTTCTTTATAGTAGATACCCAACTAATAAATGTAGAAGGATTGATGATATGAAAAAAAAAATCACCATTTGTCAATAGTAGTTACTTCAGTCAAACTGAAACTTCTACATAGCAAAGGAGACAATCAACAGAGTCAAAAGGAAACCTAAAGAATAGAAGAAAATATTGGGAAACTATTTATCTGAAAAGGGGATTAAATAGCAAAATATATAAAGAACTCCTATAACACAACAGCGAAAACAAAACAAAAACTCAAACCAAAAAAAAAAAAAAAAACCCACCTAATAGCCCAATTAAAAGATGGATGAAAGGGGTGCCAGGATCACTCAGTTGCTTAAGTGTCTGACTCTTGATTTTGGTGCCCGTCATGATCTCACAGTTTGTGAGCTCAAGCTCCACCCGAGTCAGGCTCTGTGGTGACAGCATGGAGCCTGCTTCAGATTCTCTCTCTCCTTCTCTCTCTGTCCCTCCTCTACTTGTGCTCACACACTCTCTCTTAAAATAAATAAATAAAACTTTGACAAAAGGTCTAGGGACTTAAATAAATATTTCTCTAAAGAAAACATACAAATGATCAATAGGTATATGAAAGGATGCTCAACGTCACAAATCATTGGAGAAATGCAAATCAAAACCACAATGAGATAACATCTCACAACTGTTTGGATGGCTATTATCAAAAAAATCAAAAGGCAACAAGTGTTGGCAAGGATGTGGAGAATTCAGAATCCTTAAACATTGTTAATAGGAGTGCCAAATGGTGTAGTTACTATAGGAAACAGCACGAAAGTTCCTTAAAAATTAAAGGGCGCCTGGGTGGCTTAGTCGGTTAAGCGT
>NW_024083848.1:0-2642 GCF_003009895.1 Hyaena hyaena | reverse complement strand
TGTTTGAGGGCCATGACACCACAGCCAGCGGCATCTCCTGGATCCTCTATGCCCTGGCCACACACCCTGAGCATCAACAAAGGTGTCGGCAGGAGGTCCAGAGCCTCCTGGGGGATGGCACCTCCATCACCTGGTGAGTGCTCTTGAGATGGGAGAGCCTTGCCCACTCATCTAGAGAATTCCTTGCTTGTCAGAGCCTAGCCTGTCCTTCAGGATAGCTTTGTTTCAGGGACCACCTAGACCAGATGCCCTACACCACCATGTGCATCAAGGAAGCATTGCGACTCTATCCACCAGTTCCAGGCATTGCCAGAGAACTCAGCAAGCCCATCACCTTCCCTGATGGACGCTCCTTACCCAAAGGTATGAACGTCACCACACGTATGCATCAGTGCTCTGCAGGAACATACGAGAGGTCAGAAATCCACATGTCACCGGGTAGTTCTGAATATCTCTGGCCTCCTTTTTTCACCAATAAATAGATGCTTACTCCATAGTTTGGATGAGGATAGAAAATGCCTGACACAGAGCCAGAGCACTGGCAACGTTTCATAAAGGTTAGTTCCTCTTTCTACCAATGGAAAATATTTTCTATTTTGGCTCATTCTCCAAAATAACCTGCAAGGTACATCTCAATTCTAATATTTGAAAGGAATAGAATCCTAAGTTTCTATTCTTATTGATGAAAAACCTTCTATTACTGTGAGATGACACTGGTTTGTGATGCTACACCATTCCCATTGAGGACATTGACATTCTCTGATTTAAAACTATATACTCGAATTAAGTCAGAACTCGTGGACCAATTCTGTCTTCACAGTCACATCTATTTGAATATCCTCCAGATTTACATAATGGGGTTTTTTTTTCTTCCATAGTTTAGTCTCAAGTTGGTTTCCATATAACACCCAGTGCTCCTCCCAACAAGTGCTCTCCTCCATGCCCATCACCCCCCTTCAGATGTACAGAATACTTAGATAACTCCTTTATAACAAAGACAAACTACTATATAGAGGTCAGTTAAAATAATAATGGCACAATGCGTTGTGTTCTCTATTAGGAGGTGTTGGCTTCAGGAGGGGGCTTCAAAATTAGCATAAATCTCCAATATCCAGAGATTGGATGGCTGGAGAGACAATCACACTGGGCCACACAGAGCTGTTTCTCCTTATCTATGGGGTCAAGTCACTGAAGCAGATCAGGGAATGCACCCTCATTATTTTGACAGTCCAGTCTGTGGGAAGCCCTCAGATTGATGGCAGAGAGTACCTGATGATCAGATCTGATAACCCACTCATGTTTGGAGGCCCCCCCTTGGCTTACCACTGACCTGAATTCCAGGCCTGCCATATCCGAGCTATGTGGTTATAAGCAAGTTGCTTAGCTTCTCTGAGGCTCAAAGTGTCTGATATGGACAATAGGGATATGAGTGCCTTCATGGAGGGTTGTTGTGAAGATTGAATGAGTTCATGGATGCTACTTGATAAATGTGAGTTTTCTGTCACTTGAGTTGTGCCAAAAAGTAAGCCTCCTGTTCCTACTTCTCAGCCCAGGTATGGTTATCTATTAATTAGTGCCGAGATGCTTTGCCTTCTCCACCCCACCTCTCTTGCAACAAATCATTCTACTCAGAGTGATAAGCAGACTGGCTGTCAAGTTGTTTGTGCATGCCCTTGGCTCCCTGTGGCATGGGCGTGATCAGTCTTCTCTCTTCTGTCCTACAGGATTCCAAATATTCCTCTCCATTTATGCCCTTCACCACAACCCGAAAGTGTGGCCAAACCCAGAGGTAGGATGGCCTTGGGAGGAGGGGAAGGGATGAGCTCTCCAGACCAATGCATCCTCCTGCCCCACCTCTGGGTGGTCTGTCTGGTGGTTGTTTGATAGGAAGGAGGGACTTGACCACACCTGTCCTGGCCCTGGTGCTCTTTCTGCAGGTGTTTGACCCTTCAAGGTTTGCACCAGGTTCTGCTCGACACAGCCATGCTTTCCTGCCTTTCTCAGGAGGAGCAAGGTGAGTTACTTGTACCGAGATGGGATTGAGGGCCTGTTTACAGGGTACCTACCCGAAGTTTGTGACTTCCTATGTTTATATAGGTGTCTATAGATATGCTGTTGCATATCTGTGTGCTGGGAAAGAGGTGTGTCTGTTTCTATGTACAAAAGAAAGTTGGTAAGCACCACATGACCTGGAGACTTTGACCCTTCACTGATACTTAACCTCCAGCAACAATTCAGGGTCAGTGCCTATCCCAAACTCAATGCATCTGACCTTTGATTCACCGTATGACTTTGGACAAGAGATTTTTTCCCATGTTAATGTTCAACTGCTCTTGATTTCAAAGTCTGGATGGAATCCATAGGTTTCTTTAGTGCTTATTCTCAAACCAGCCTTTCCTGCTCAACTTGTCATTCTGTCCTCACACTGCACCACTGACGTCTTAGCATGTGTT
Source organism: Hyaena hyaena (assembly GCF_003009895.1). Taxonomy (NCBI): domain Eukaryota; kingdom Metazoa; phylum Chordata; class Mammalia; order Carnivora; family Hyaenidae; genus Hyaena; species Hyaena hyaena. The sequence continues at coordinate 189 of NW_024083848.1, read as the reverse complement.
TCCGTTCTAAGTTGCCTTGCATATCTCAAGTATTTAAGTCATACATGAGGATGGTTACTGTAGCCTTCTAAGGGCTTCATGAAGTATTCGACAATTTGTGTCACCGCTATGTTTGCATCTATCCAAAAGAATTTTTGAATCCATGGTAATGTTCAGGTACCAGATAATTTTCCCAGTTGTCACATCAGT
>NW_024083847.1:0-2643 GCF_003009895.1 Hyaena hyaena | reverse complement strand
GAGCCCGACGCGGGGCCCGAACCCATGAACCGCGAGATCATGACCTAAGCGAAAGTCGGACGCTTAACCGACTAAGCCACCCAGGCGCCCCGCAAGCTATTAAAACATGTAAAGGACAGAAAACTAGCCAAAATTATGAAATGGAAGACTTGTCCTCAAAAGAAATTCCAGGAAGAAATGACAGCTAGAGTATTGCTCCAAACAGATATAAATGATATACCTGGTCAAGAATTTAGAATAATAGTCATAAGATTAATAGCTGGGCTTGAAAAAAGCATAGAAGACAGAAGAGAATCTATTGCTGCAGAGATGAAGGAGCTAGGAAATAGTCACAACAAATTAAGACATGTTGGAATGGCAGTGCAAAATAACCTTGACGTAGTGACCGCAAGGATGGAGGAAGCAGAGGGGAGGATAACTGAAATAGAAGACAAAATTATGGAAAATTATGAAGCTGTGAAAAAGAGAGAACATAAAATGCTAGAACATGAGGGGAGAACTTGAGAACTAAGTTTTTCAGTGAAACAAAATAATATTCCTATCATTGGATTTCCAGAAGAAGAATAGAGGGAGAAATGGACATAAGGTTTACTTGAACAAATTATAGCTGAGAATTTCCCTAATCTGGAACGCAACTAGAGGAGGTACAGAGAACTCCCTTCAGAATTAACAAGAATAGATCTTCACCATGGCATATAATAATGAAACGTACAAAATGCAAAGATAAAATAGACTTCTAAAGCAGTTGGGGGGAAAGGTGTTTAATCTACAATGGTATACACATAAGTTTAGTAGCAGACCTATCCAATGAATTTAGCAGACCAGAAGAGAGTGGCAGGAAAATTCAATGTGCTATAAAGGAAAAATATGCAGCCAAGAATCCTTTATCCAGCAAGGCTTTCATTCATAATAGAAGGAGGGATAAAGGTTTTCCCAGGCAAACAAAATTGAAGAGGTTCATGACCACTAAATCAGCCTTGTAAGAGATCTAATGGAGACTCTGCGAGTGGAATGCTACATTACTACAGAGGATCAGAGACATCATCACAAGCATGGAACTCAGATAACACAAAGACACTAAATCCAAGTATTTCAATAATAACTGTGAATGTAAATGGACTAAATGCCCCAATAAAAGGACATAGGATATCAGAATGGATAAAAACCCAGGATATATCTATATGTAAAGAGACCCATTTTGTTTATTTAAAAATACACTTATTTATTTTGAGAGACAGAGAGAGATAGACCACAAGTGCGGGAGGGGCAGAGAAAGAATGAGACACAGAATCTGAAGCAGACTCCAGTCTCCGGCCTGTCAGCACAGAGCCTGATACAAAGCTCAAACTCACAAACTCTGAGATTGTAACCTGAGCCAAAGTCAGACGCTTAATCAAATGAGCTACCCAGGCTCCCCAAGAGACACATTTTGGACCTGAGGACAGTTTTAGATTGAAAGTGAGGGGATGGAAAACCATCTATCATGCCACTGGAAGTCAAAAGAAAGCTGTAGTACTCATAGTTATGTCAGACAAATTATATTTTAAACTAAAGGCTCTAACAAGAGTTAAAGAAGGGCATTATATAATAATTATGGAGTCTATCCATCAAGAAGAGCAAACAGTTGTAAATGTTTATGCCCCCATCTTGACTATCCAAATATATAACTCAAATAGTCACAAACATAAGGCACCTTATTCATAAGAGTAAGTTATTTGGAGGGGATTTTAATACTTCACTTACAGCAATGGAAAGATCATTTAGGCAGAAAATCAATAAAGAAACAATGGCGCTGAATGATACACTGGACTGAACACATGGAGTTGACACATATATTCAGAACTTTTTATCCAAAAGCATCAGAATAAACATTCTTCTTGAGTGCGTATGAAATATTCTCCAAGATAGATCACATACTGGATTACAAAGAAGCTCTGAATAAATATAAAAGAATTGGGATCAGACAACACATATTTTTAGGTCACACCACTTGAAATCAATCACAGGAAAAATTTGGAAATCCTCCAAATGCATGGAGGTTAATGAACATCCTACTAAGGAATCAACCAGGTAATTAAAGAAGAAATTAAAACATATATGGGAGCAAATGAAAATGAAAACACAACAGTCCAAATTGGGCTGCAGCAAATGCAATCCTAAAAGGAAAATACATTATAATCTGGCCTAGCTCAAGAAACAAGAAAAATCCTTAATACAAAATCTAACAGCACACCTAAAGGAACTGGAAACAGAACAAAAAGAAACCGCAAAGTCAGCAGAAGAAGAGAAATAATAAATATTATAGAAGATATAAATAATACAGAATCCAAAGAAATACAAGCAAACAAACAAAAAGTAGAAAAAAAATCAATGAATCTCAGAGCTGGGGTTTTGAAAGAAAAAACACAACTGATAAACCCCTAGCCAAACTTCTAAAACAGAAAAGAGAGAAAAAGCAAAAAATTAAAATCATGAATGAAAGAGGAGAGATCACAACCAGCAATTCAGATATGCAAATTATTATTACAGAATAGGAGGAAAAATTATATGCCAAAAAACTGGACATTCTGGAAAAAAAAATGGACAAATTCCTAGACACCCACACACTACTAACACTCAAATGGGAATAAATATAAAATTAGA
>NW_024083846.1:0-2644 GCF_003009895.1 Hyaena hyaena | reverse complement strand
GTGAGTAGAAAATATGTACATATGCACTTTCAAATCTTCGCATTCTCTTAAGATGCTCACAGACCTTCTGTAGCCCTCCAACCAGCAACTTATGAATCCCATGAGAGTCCCTGTGTGACCTCTTAACCTCTTAAGGACACCTTGCCAGCAGCTGCCAAGTCCCCTGCTGGAATGCATCTAATGATACCTTGCTCTACCCATCTTTGCCTGTGAGCTTTCCCACAGGGCTGCCCAGAGCCTATCCTTCAAGATAGTCCTCTTAAGTGCAGGTTGTGGTATGAGCTCCATGGGGAGAGGCCTATCACAGTGCCTGGAGTGAGCCTTCACCCAGAAACAGTATGTCATCATTTTAACCATCCACCCCCCACCCCACCGCCAGCTCTGCCTTCCCATTGGGGCAAAGAGGGCACGGGAAAGGGGATGGAGAAGTAAGGACCTATTACGACCCAAGAGGATGCTCACGGACATCTTTTTCTTTCCTCAGTGCTGGCAGCGTGGTGGTGGAACATGAAATCCTCCTGAAGACCAAGTTCACCCCAGAATACATGGATGTTTTTGATAAGGTCACCCAGCAGGTGACAGAAATAATCCAGAATGTAACAAAAGAGCATATAAGCAGAAATAATACCTGCACAAGTAAATTCCTAGGCTTCTGGGAGGGGCATGAGGGGGCTCTCAAGGAATCCTTAGCTTAGTCAGCCCTGGGGTGGGGGAGGAGGAAAAGGCAGGTGTACAGGCAGGTTAATCTGTGGACACCAGCCTGTGGGAAGATGAGAATAAGAGTGGCTTATCATATACAGCAGATTCTTCTGAGTGTAATGAGTCATGTGGGAATCTTGGCAAAGGTGTGTGTGGGAGAAGGACACGGGGAAAGCACAGGGCACTTGGATGGTCAATGTTCTGGAGATCTGGGTGAGGCTGGCATTCCGAATCTGCGGGGATGGGTTTCTCACCACCTCCTATCACAGCCCCACTCACTCACCCCTTACTAGTCATGTTTGTTGTAAAGGGCTCTATATGTCTCCTTTCACAGGTGTCCTATGTTACAATACAACTGCCACCAAGGTGCAAAACATCACAGTTACCCAATATGATCCTGAAAGTAAGTGACGGGGGAGGAGGTCTTTAGGGAGGGCGGGGAAGATGGGCAGTGTGCCTGACTGCCTGGTCACTGCAACTCCTCCATGCTCCACAGAGGAATGCCAGGAGAAGGCTGGGAAAGAATATGCTGCCTACTTCTTCGTGGAATACAAGAATCAGAAACCGAACTGCATCACCCGCTGCATGCCAGGCTTCAACAACTCCATGGACTGCCACTTTGGGAAGTGCCAGCTAGAACGGAGTGGCCCTCGGTGTTAGTGAGTGTCCCACCACCCCACCCTAGCCTGGGTGTCCTTCTTCCCTGGAGACCCCACCCGTCAAGGCGCTGCCTAAAGGCCCAGGTCATGGAGGGGTCCTGGCTTCTCTTGGATGCAGCCAACCACAAAGGACATGCATAGACAGAGCCTCAAGGTCAGGTGTAGAATGAGCCTCAGTAGCTCCCCTCCTCTGGGGTTTATTCCAGGACTGTGTCAAGCTCTGAAGAAGCAGCAGGAAAATCCCAGCCTTGGGAAATCCCCACTCAGATGGGGAAGACAGGGCCTGGCTTCCAGGGGGAGACCCTGCTGATGAAATAAGGGGACACACCCACATGGGGAAGGCAGAAAGCCTGTAAATGCTGAGTCACAGGAGTATGTGAGCAAAGAAAGGCATTGCCTACAGAAACTAAACCAAAGAGAGACCAGGAGGAAGGAGTGACACATATGCAAAGGCCTGAGAAGATGTCCTGGGAAGGTTTCCTGGAAGAGGATTTTGCAAGCTAGTGTGAGGAGGAGACAGAAAAGGGTATTTCCAGGGAAGAGAAGGAGCTTCAGAGGCAGAATGCGTGCTGGGGATCCAGGAGGGCAAGTTGCTTTTCCTGATGGAAAGAGAGGCTGAAAACATGATGGTTAGTGTGTGGACAAAAAGGTTGATGTGGGTGGGTGCACATTTCTGGGTGCAGCCCAGGGCAGTGCCAGAGTCAGGCCAACTGTTCTAGATTCTGGACTGCAAAACCTAAAAGTATTGGACTGAGTATCAGGCTTCCATGGTGTGGGAAGCTAGATTTTACTTCTGTCCATTCCCTCAGGGCTCCTTGTTCACCCATGGGGCCAGGGCCAGCTCTGAGGCAGAGATGCTGTGGGTGTTGGCTGGCCCTGACTCAGGATGCTCTCTCTCCCCACCTGCCTCTTCTGTCCATCTCAGCTGCCTGACCACAGACACTGACTGGTACAGTGGGGAAACCTGCGAGTTCAGCATCAAGAAGAGCCTGGTGTTTGGGCTCGTGGGGGCAGCCTTCGCCGTGGTGCTAGTCTCCCTTGCTGTTCTCTTGCTGTTCATGTTCCGTTCCAAGAAAGAGGTGAACAGGTGAGTAACTGCTGTCACCTTTCCCACTTGCCTCCGGCTCCTCCTCCTTTCTTAGTTACTCTGCCTTCAATCATTCATCCTCAGGGTGGACAGTGGGGGGGAGGACGGGCGAAAGCAGGGACATAGCCAGTCTCCAAATCTGCATGCTTGTCCTCTGCTTATAATGGAATCTCTCTGGGGGTGTTTCTGTCAATAGGCA
>NW_024083845.1:0-2646 GCF_003009895.1 Hyaena hyaena | reverse complement strand
TGGAATGACGAAATCAAAGGAAAAAATGATTAGGAAAGGAAGAGAGAAGACAGCTGGATGAGAAACGTCCTTGAGTGGGGGTACAGGATGTCATCTAATGCCTCTGATAGATGCCCGTCTGGTTCCTGCACGCTAATCGGGCGGGTGTGCAGAGTGTATTTGTGCGAATGCAGGTGGCTTAGTATGTTTGGTGGTAAGAACAAATGGAAGGTCTCTTATGATCGTTTCTACTTTTCTCTGTGAAATGAGAAATGAAGTCACATTTACGAAGGCAGGGAGGATACAGGAGATCTCTCTAACTCTCATTCAGTTTTTCTGTACATCTACATCTGCTCTGAAAAAAAGCAAGTGCACTTAAAAAAGTAAACAAGTCACCCGTTGAACGAGATTTCTTTTTTCTTAAAAACGTAGTCTGAGATAGCAAGTTACTACTGAATATTTACTGAGATGTGCTCTCAGAAGATACACCGGTAAGAAAGAGGACGGCAGGTGAAGGCAGAAGGAGACGACATGCAATGCTCTTAAAACCAAAGTCTCAGCCAGGCCTGCTTGAACCGTTGGATCAGTCAGGGTTGTTCCAAATTGGGGCAAGAGGGCTAGGATTTCCCATCCCCGAGTTGGCCCGTTTGGGGCCATGGCTCATGACCTGGAAGGGGCCAAAATCCTGGGTAAGCCCATTTCCTGTAGCCAACATTAATCACTACTGTCTGTTTCTTACCCCTGTAAGGTGATTCCTTTCCTTGCTGTTCTCTAGAGATGAGAAGCCCAATGTAATAAGATGTCCACCACAGCTTAAAGCTCAATGGGACTCTTAACTATGTGCCCTCCTGGAAGTATACCCGTCTGGGAACCAAAGCTTCTAGACCTGCAGAACCTAATGTTCAAGGCATCTGGCCAACCAGCCAGGCCATTCTACATTCCTCACGAATTGAAGTATATTCTAAATTCAGGACACTTCCCTTTCCACACAGAATGTATGACTCGGTGCGCCACTCACTCAAAATTCTGTCTGTTGGGAATCTTTCTCCTCATAGCGATCTTTCAAGGCAATTTCTGAGGGAACTGCAACGCAGCAAAAGGCTATTTTGGCTTTATCTACATGCTGGTGACATGAGTTTTCTAGGGCAAAGTACCGTAGACTGAGTGGCTTCAACAACAGAAATTTATTTCCGCACTACTCTGGAGTCTAGAAGTCTAGAATCAAGGTGCTGGCAGGGTCGATCTGTTGCGAGGCCTCCTCGGTTTGCAGATAGTGTCTTCCCTCTGTATCTTCACGTGATCTTCTCCCTGTGTCTGTGACCTAATCTCCTCTTCTTATAAGGACCAGTCATACCGGATTAGAATCCAACCTAATGATCCCATTTCAACTTCATTATCTCTTTAAAGACTATCTCCAAAAACAGTCACATTCTGAGGTACTGGGGTTTAGGAGCTCCCCAAATTCAACATATGAATTTAGCCCATAACACTGGGGACCAGGAAACCAGGCTCATCATTTTGTCATCTTTGTCAGTTCATCGTAAAGGAACTCCCATGTGACTGTGAGTCGAAGGCGAGGCACTAACACAGCACGAGAGGATGGCATGGAGACCTGGGCCACCTCCTTGTGCAGCGTCTTATTGCACGCTGGGCCTGTTCAGTCCTGTTCTTGAGTGCGTTACAGTCCCCGACTTACGATGTTTCAATTTATGAGTTTTCACTTCACAACGGTGCAAAAGGAATACACATTCAATAGAAACCGTACTTGACATTTTGAATTGGATCTTTTCTGGGGCTAGTGTTCTAGAGAATGATACCGTCTCCTAACGTGGAGTGGCGGCAGCAAGCTGCTGCTCTCAATCAGCCACACCATCACGAGGGTAAACAACCCATGCACTTCAAACTATGCTATACCTGTACAACCATTCTGCTTTTCACTTTCAACCCACCATTCAATAAAGTACATGAGACAGTCAACACTTTATTATAAAATAATGTGGTAGCTGACTTTGCCCAAGTGAAGGCTGATGTGTTTTGAGCACATTTAAGGTAGCCTATGATGCTCGGTAGGCTCGGTGTATAAGATACATTTCTGACTTACAATGTTTTCGCTTACAACGGGGTTATCGGGATGTAACCCACGGCAAGTCAAGAAAGAACTGTGCTTCAGTTTTACAAAGGATTCCTGATGGGCTGCCTGTCCTGATGGATTGGGAGGTCTGTTAGGGTCCAGCTCATAAGGAATAGCTCTAGCCCCACTGGTCAGATGTTGTGACTCTACCACCCGGGAAAGTAGCTCAACACTAGTGGCTTTTCAAATGGTTTATAATTCTCTGTTGCTGATGGCATAGACTTGAGATTGGAATTTGAGTGGAGAGCCGCAGTTTTGTCTACGCCAGCCGACTCTGAGGTGGAGGGTCATACTAACTGAAGATAAAGTTTATGACTCTTGCCACGATATTGGATATCTTTCATATCTGCAGTGTTTCCCTCGCAACTCTAAACTATTGTGACAAATTCCATGTCTTCAATATTCTAATCTGTGATCAATCCAAACAGGAGTATTTGCTGTTCCATTACTTGGCTCCCACCTCTGCCTTTCTTATGTTATTCCTCCTTTAATCCTTTACCTTTCCACCTCCCCATGTTTAATTGTTACTGATCCTT
>NW_024083844.1:0-2656 GCF_003009895.1 Hyaena hyaena | reverse complement strand
ATGACAAGCTGGCCCAGTTGATTACCCGAACCCAGGCCAGGTGCAGAGGGTTCTTGGCCAGAGTGGAGTACCAGAGGATGGTGGAGAGAAGGTATTAACAGAGATATTTTACTGAGCCCCCTCAGCCAAGGCCTTTTCACTCTGCTTCCTGTGAGAACCTGACTTGGAACATTTCTGCTCCTACCACAGAGAGTCCATCTTCTGCATCCAGTACAATGTCCGTGCCTTCATGAATGTCAAGCACTGGCCCTGGATGAAGCTGTATTTCAAGATCAAGCCTCTCCTCAAGAGTGCTGAGACTGAGAAGGAGATGGCCAACATGAAGGAAGAATTTGAGAAGACCAAAGAAAGCCTCGCAAAGGCTGAGGCCAAAAGAAAAGAGCTGGAAGAGAAAATGGTTGCTCTGATGCAAGAGAAAAATGACCTGCAACTCCAGGTCCAAGCTGTGAGTATCAGAACCTGTTTCTTTAGCACTCAATCTGATGCTAAAATTTCAGTTCAACAATTGCTAGAGAAAGGTCTAGATTCCACCTCACTAAAGGACTATCAATCTTTCCTAATTCACAACTCGGTAGAAGTTCTACACAATCTCATACACAGCATTTCTACAAAGCATTGTGGTTGAATTCCTTGCTGTTGAAAAGGGGAAAACAAAAGCATTTTCCCTTTCCCCCTAGTGCTTTTGCTATAGCAGAATGTGGGCAAAAAGTGAGGTGATCTTTGCTCCCTAAGATTTTCCCTACTGAGAAGAGCAAATTAGACCAGTGAAAAGAACAATATTCACAGTGAAGAGGGAGGAGACATCATGATGAAAATGCATCAACTTGAAACCAATATTCTGGCAACTTCCCGGACAGCTCTATCTTTAGAAACTCTCCAGTACCTGAAAGAATAGGATCATGACAAGGATAATGGCAACACTTTCTATAGACAGTGTTAGGTTTTATGCAAAGCATGAGAGGCAGGGTTGACATTCTTGCTTCATGTCCCAATAAACACCCAGAAAACTGGGAAGAAACTTTTGATCAAATACCACTGCCTAACCCACTTTTGTGATGCAAATGACCAGAGACTTTCAGTTTGCTACCAAGACCAACTACCTGAGTACTGAGAGTTGCCCTATAGTCCTCTGAGCTCAGAAGCACATCTACATCGGTCCAGTTGGATGTAAAGGGTTGGAACATTTCACTAGAATTTAAAGAAAGATGAACGGTCTGTACCTACCTGGGTTGGCAGTGAGACTTATCCTGTAGTTCTGTAGAACAGGTTTTCCAAAATGAGAAGGGGCTCACCACACCTTCGAGAACCAGGAGCTAACTGCAGGGTATACCTCAGTTTCCAAGCACACTCCTCTCCTCTGAGAATAGTATGACCTCTTTCCAACATCATTCTGTCAAGTCTCCACTTTGAATAAATATGGAATGACGTTCCAAGCACCAGGGATACAACATGAAGCAAGAGGTATGGTCCCTGCTGCCACAAAGTTTCTATTCTAACTGATGAGAAACCCACCCGCTAGTTCTCTAAGCACCACCTCTGAACGTTTTCAGTTCCTCTAATTTCTTCCAGGAGTTTCCTGTGATTCAGCTACCCTGTCACTGTAGGACATCTTCCCTTTAAGTCACTTTCCTGACATTACCCCTCCCTCCTAGCAACCTGCTGGATACTTGACCATTTTGTTTGTTTTGTACACACTAAACTTTTCTGGAAATATATACTAAAGAAAGAAAGGAGACTGATCTGAAATTATATACCAACACATTAAATATAGGTCATCAATAGGGGAACAAGAAGTTTTCCTGGACCCTCGTAAAGTCCCTGGCTGGGTCTGAAAATTAAACCAACAAAAAGCAACTAACAGGAGAAAAGCATGCATGCTTATTGAATTTTTACATGTACATGGGAGCCTTCACATGAGACTGAAGACTCAAAGAAGTAAACAGAGCAGAAACCTTGTATATCTTTCAGACAGACAATAAATTTGTACAGAACTGACAAGACAAAGGGGTTTGAGTTAAGGGTAATAAATGGTGAAAAAAATAACTAAAAAGATAAGGGACTAGTTTAACAAGGTTTGTTTAGACAGCCTTCTTGGCCCCCAATTCCCATCTCTGGTGATATGAATGTCCTCTTTCCTACTAGTACAGGAAGGATACTCTTCACATGGGAGTCTCATGACCTGTTTTAGGGAAGAAGGGTGAGGGGAGGAGGTCAAGTGGGTTTCTTGCGTCTGCCATTTTCTCAGACTCCTTTAGTTTATGGTATACCATGTGCCACGGTCCCATATTTTAGCATAGTGTGCCCTGAACTGTGTCACTAGCAAATAAAACTGTATCAGAATTTCACCAGGAACCATGACTTAAATTCCTTAAACTAAAAAAAGTCTGCAGTGCCATAATCAGTGCACAATAAATATTTCCTAGATGATGGAAAGCTTGTAACAATTAACCTATGGCTTTAAAACACAATTTATGTGTATGGTTTTGAATATTAATAAAATCTGAAAATGTCCAGAGAACTAAAATCTAAAAATGCCTATTATGCCTTCTCAGGAAGCAGACAGCTTGGCTGATGCAGAGGAAAGATGTGACCAACTGATCAAAACGAAAATCCAGCTGGAGGCCAAGATCAAGGAGGTGACGGAGAGAGCTGAGGA
>NW_024083843.1:0-2662 GCF_003009895.1 Hyaena hyaena | reverse complement strand
GGTTACCTTTGTCTCACACTCGTGCATTCCCTGTGTGCCGATCTGGCTGAGCAGCCATGCCCCATCCCGTATCTTAGCACAGAGGGATAGGTGTCTCTGGGGTGAGCGTGGGTGGCGTATGGAATGTTGGCGGGGAGTAGAGATCCAGCTCTGTCTTGGGGAAAGGGAGTACGAGCTGACAGAGAACATGGTGCAGGGTGTGTTACAACCACCATGCCCTTTGGCACCTGCCCTGTAGGCTGTCCTAGAATTTCCCCCTGCTTTCCATCCCAGGAACAGGGGGCTCAGAGGGCGGAAGTCTGAGTGTGGCCCCCGCGGGTAAGCGCCCCATTCAGTCCGAGAGCCCAGCCCTCCTGGCTTTCTGATTAGGGCCCACCCAGACCTCGGTCCTCGGAGAACACGCACGCGCCCACACAGGCACACAGATGCACACACGCACACACAGTCAGGGCTATGGGCAGAGTGTGCTGCTCTTCCCTTTCCAGTCGCTCTCTGTGGTGGGCCGTCCCGGGGTTCCGCCAGGCCATGGACTGGTGTGTGCTCAGAGCAGAGGGCCTGAAGAAATGGCTCCTCTGTTTGCAACACACCCGACAGGACTCTGGGTTCATTGTGACAAGCGGCACCCTACAGGTGTCCCGCCCTGCACCTCCACGTGGCTTCTGGGCAGGACTGGCGGCCTAAGGCTTTGTAGGCCTCCATCCTGGAGGCAGAAACGCTGGGAGTGAGCGCGGGAGTGAGGCATGGGCTTGAGGTCGGGACCGTCCTCCCCCGGGAGCTGAGCTGCAGCATCGTGGCCAGGAAGGGGCCACCTGGGAGCCACTGGTGCAACAACAGCCACTGGCTGGAAGCAAACGTTTGTCTTCCTCTTGCCCTGAGGTACCTGGAATACAAGAAGGTCCCCAATAGCAGCCCACCCGAGTATGAATTCCTCTGGGGCCTGCGAGCCCGCCACGAGACCAGCAAGATGAGGGTGCTGCGATTCATTGCCCAGGTAATAGAGAGCCTCTGTTTGGGGCCAGGCGGTGGGGTCTGGGTTTTGGTCTTTGCCGTACCTTCTTTGTTTCTTGGTCACAGCCTTCTCTTGCCATGTGTCCACTGAGGATACTGACAGGTTCCTAAGTAGGTCACTGACACAGGTTCACAGACGTAGTAAGCAGGAGGGAAGGGTGAAGCCCCTGGGCTGGCCCAGAATAACAGGAGAGTCGGACTCCAGCAGTCTTTATTTGTGTAATGGTTATGCACAGAGCCCAGGAGGGTGTATGGCAGGAAGCAGGTGCTCAGTGGAGGTGGGCTAGCTGTTTGGATGGTTGCTGTCGCTCTACTGCAGAATCAGAACCGAGACCCCCGGGAGTGGAAGGCTCATTTCCTGGAGGCTGTGGATGATGCGTTCAAGACGATGGATGTGGACATGGCTGAGGAACATGCCAGGGCCCAGATGAGGGCCCAGATGAACATCGGGGACGAAGCCCTGATTGGACGGTGGAGCTGGGATGACATACAGGTGGAGCTCCTGAGCTGGGATGAGGACGGAGATTTTGGCGACGCCTGGGCCAGGATTCCCTTCGCGTTCTGGGCCAGATACCATCAGTACATTCTGAATAGCAACCGTGCCAACAGGAGAGCCACTTGGAGGGCTGGCGTCAGCAGTGGCACCAACGGTGGGGCCAGCACCAGCATTCTCGATGGGCCCAGCACCAGCTCCACCATCCGGACCAGAAACGCCGCCAGAACGAGTGCCAACTTCTTCTCCTGGATCCAGTAAGGTTTTCAGTCGCTAAATGAAACTCTGCAGGAGGGGGTGGGAGGGGGCTGTGAGAAGCCGGGGGTGGGGTGGGGGGTGGCCGGTGGGGGAGGACCTGGGAGCAGTGGGAGGACCAAGAGAGTGTGAAAGGCACTGGTTCTGTCCTCGTGCGTCCCTCCCGGTTTCACATATATTTATATTTCTGCTTTGGCTTTTGTGCCTTGCGTTGCAGGCAGCGCTGATGGACTGCGGCCATCACGCACCAGGCCAGAGTGCCTCCTCGGATTCCTCCCTCACACAGCACTCTAGGCAGCTTCTCCCTGCCCATCTGAGATGGCATGCCAGATGAAGCTCTCTCTGCCCTTCCTGCTTTGGTTGTGTGCTTTTGTTGTGCGCTTCTGTCGTGTTTTCATGTTTTTGGTATTGGTGTTACATTAAAGTTGCAAAATTACTTGGGATGTTTCCTCCTTTACCTGTGCACGTGGTGCTCTGAGGGGCGTGTGGTGCTCTGAGGGGCACGGGGTCGGGTGCTCTGAGATGGCCACGAGCCGCCTCTGCCTGGAAGGCAGCAGGTGTGGGTTCAGTGCTGGGAGATGCGGAGGTGCCGGCGGAGTGCCTAGACCGTGAGTTTCGAGAGCCTCCGGTCGACGGAGTCACGGGATTTCCCACGTACAACCCCAGTTAGATGCCAACGGTCGGGGAGGTTGGCGGGGAAAGGGATGGAGTAGAAGGCTGTGGGTTGGTGCCATGGTCCCTCCCACCACACAGCAGGGTCCACAGACATCCACCAAGCCCCACCTCCTCCACCCCATCTTTGGAGGTGCCGTCTTAAGGGAACCCTTCCCTCATCATCCACACAACCTCAGCACCTCATCCCTCCCTCAGATGGAGTCTTCGGGGCAAGGAGATAAGCCTCAGAGA
>NW_024083842.1:0-2664 GCF_003009895.1 Hyaena hyaena | reverse complement strand
AGGATTCAACATATGTGTCACAGAACTATACAATAAGCTCTTCGAGGTGGGAGTTTCTTACAGAGCATAGTGACTAAGTATCTCTTTCTAGAGATGCGAAAACTGAGACCTGAGGTAGCTCAACACCACACAGTTAGTTAAGGGCGGATTTGATTCCTGAACCTAGTGTTTCATTATCCTAGTCTGCTTCTGAATATTCAATGCTGTCTCACATGCCCTTTCTTCAATGAATGCTATTAATTCTTTGTGGGCAAATCATCCCTTCTCACTCATCCCAGTTGAATAGGGACCATGCTTTTTTCCTAGCTTTTATTCCAAATAGAGCATGTCAACTTTGAAATGTTGCTCTGACCAAAGTCTAAGCACAAAAAAAAGCTTACCCTTTCCCTGCTACCAACTACAACTATTTAGCTACTTGTAAAGTTATTCTGTTTTTATCCAGCCAAAAGGTGAATAGTTGCTAACAAATAATGGTCTTTTCAACATCCAGTTCCTCAGCTTGCATCATCTGACAGTGATTTCTGTCCATCATTCTTAGTTTTCAACCCTGTAATTGCTCTCAAGCTATTTATTTAATGCCATGTAAATGTGTACATGACTGCCATCACATATTAATCTTTTGGGTGGAATGGCATTATGCTTTTAGGGGACAAAGATGAGGTCTCTTAATTTGCTTTTATCTTGCTTCTTGCCTTGTGCTTGTTAAAATAACACATACTTACCAAGATGCAACTTAATTTTATAAGTCAGTAATGATTTGTTAACCATTATGCATTTATAATGCAGCATAATCCTTTCCTAGAAGAGTCTCCTTTTGCATCTCCTCGAGATGGATCTTCCAGTCTCTAAACTTCCTGAATTTGCTTCTGACCTTTCTTTAATGTGGTAGGTTCTAGTCTTTTCTCATAGTATATCGTTCTATCACGCACTGTTTGGTGCTGTAGTGTGGTCCCAGTTTTACATCCCAGACCCCATATCTGACCTCCTGTGGGGCAGAACGCGGGATCAGGCAGCACAGGGAGAGGCTGCACAGGAAATAATCAAGGCCCAGGTACCAAATAAACTAATGACGGTATAGCCAAGAGTGGTCAAGTTGTGAGAGGAGAGGACCCTGGGGTCGAAGTGAAGAAGGACTAAAGGCTAGTTTAGAAGGCTGTTTGTCAGTCTGCGGTCTTACAGTAGTGAATGTGGAGAGAACAACAGTACAGTGCACCTCTCATGGAGTACAGACCCCAATCTCGTGGAGAAAAGGGGTGAATCAACGAAGGACTCTAGAATCCTCCTGGGAAAACTAGCAGGAACCAAAGCAGAGCCCTACACATCAAATGATAAAACCAATGATTATTAATTAAATAACAGTGCAGAGCCAAGACTCTTGAACTTTGCTTCAAGGTCAGAGTTGGATACAAGATAAAGAAAAATCTGGAGCTTCCAAACTCATGATCTGGGATCCTTAATTTGTCCCTGACTTGAGGACATTTTGCTTTCTGCCTTCAAGTGCCCATGCTTGGCTGAGTCTGTAGGTCAGGGGTAGAAGGCTCCATCTGTGAGACCTGGATGACTGCAGAAGAGAGAATAGGACTGGCTGGGACTATGAGTTACAAAAGGCTTCTCAGCCAGATGCTCTTTAACCTCCCTCGGTGCATTCTTTAACTTTCGCAGAGGTAATTCATCTGGATTCAATGGTTTATTGGCCCCTAATGGTTCCACAGGGTTAACTATCTTCTCCAAAGTAAATAAAAAGCCTTTAATATCTTTTGCAGAGAAGAAAATGATTCTAAAGTCCCAGGTGTGACCTTCAGCTTCTTCCCCCGTTGGCAATTCTAAACTTCCCAGTGGCACAGCCACTCCGTATTAGAAACTGGATTTTACCATCTCTCAGTAGCCGTGAGATCTTTGATGTGAAGACTTCTAAAAGGATATTTAGATTGTTAAATATTGTCACTGCAGCTATGCACCACTTAGGTATAAGTTATATTTTCTAAGAAGTGTTATTTTACTAGGTACCATTTTACTACTTTCTTTCTACCTCTCTTGGCTTGGTATTTAGTGAAATATCTACATTGTTAAAGGCAGAACGACTCAGGGATTAAAGATCCTTCAACAGAGATTTTAGTTTTTCGTGGGTCAAGATACACTTTCAGAACCTGGTCCTTCCTTATCTAAGAATACACATTCAAACACCAAATTTATAGACACTTTCAGAAGCCTCAAAGTATCCCTGATAATTATCCACGGACACCATGTTAGGGAACTCTGCCTGGGCCAAACGTGTCAAAGGGAGATGGTAAAGCTAGGATCCACAAAGGTTAAGTGATTTGACAATGTTGAATTCCACCAGTGGTGAGCTTCTCCCTGTCCCCTTCCCGTTGGGCTCCTGTGTTACACTGGACAGAGCCCGTCTTTATCCTACTACGTGGTGTGGGCCCTTTTCCTCACTGAGCTGTGAGCATCTTGAGGCCAAAGTCCGCATCTCACTTACTTTTATAACTCTAGTACACACGAGGCCTTGCAAGCAGAAGGCTTGATAAATGTTTGATAAACAAATCTATATTCAATAATTCATGAATGAGAACTCAGAGTGCTGGGCTTTCTGACCAGGGGCGGGATGGTGGAGGTGGTGGAGGTGGTGGTGGTGGTGGTGGTGGTGGTGTTGGTGGTGGT
>NW_024083841.1:0-2668 GCF_003009895.1 Hyaena hyaena | reverse complement strand
TTTACAAATAGTTTATTGTCAAGTTGGTTTCCATATAACACCCAGTGCTCATCCCCACAAGTGCCCTCCTCCATGCCCATCACCCCCCTTCCCCTACCCCCCCACCCCCTTACATTAGTGTAGTAAATTTCCCACAATTAGCGAACCAATATTAAAACTTATTATTTTTTAAGTTTATTTATTTATTTTGAGAGAGAGGCAGAGAGAGGGAGAGAGGCAGAGAGAGGAGAGAGAGAATCCCAAGCAGGTCCCGCACTGTCAGTGTGGAGCCCTATGTGGGGCTCGAATTCAGGAACCGTGAGATCATGACCCGAGCCAAAGTCAAGAGTCGGATGCTTAACCGACCGAGCCACCCAGGCGCCCCAATATTTGTATTTATTAACTATAACTCACACTTCCTTGGCTTTACCTACTCTTTTTCTGTTAGAAGATCCCATCCAGGATACCACATTTAGTCATCATGTCTCCTTAGTCTCCTCCTGCCTGTGACAGTTTCTTAGTCTTTCTTTGCTTTTTGATGACCTTGACAGTGTTGAGGTTGTCTCAACAACCTCAGTTGTCTGATGTTTGTTTCATGATTAGACTGGGGTTTGGGGTTTGGAGGAGGAAGAACACAGAGGTTAGGTGTCATTCTCATCACATTATATTAAGGGTACATTCTATCAACATGATTTATCACTGTTAAGGTTAACTCGGGTTTCTTCACTATAAAGTTACTCTTTTTTTCCACTTTTCCATTCCTTATTCTTTGGAATGAAGTCACTATGAGTAGCCCACACTTAAGGAGTGAAGGCTCTGTTCAACCTCCTTCAGTGTGGGGTTTCTATATAAAATTATTTGGAACTTTTGACTATGGGAAATTTGTCTATTCACGTCCATTTATTTTCTTCAGTCACTTATTTATGTTAGTGTGGATTTGTGAGTACATGTTTTATATTTTGGATTGTAATCCGATACTACTTTATTTATGTTGCTCCCCCAATTGTTCCAGCTTTGGCCATTAGAATGTCTTTCAGCTGGCTCCTGTGTCTCTTCGACTTAACCCCATCGTTGATTTTTTTCTTCAGTACTTCAGTATTTTCAGTACTTCTTCACTTTCTGGTCCTGCAAGATGCTCCCTACCCATGTTGTATAGTCCCTGCCTCAGTCCTAGAATTAGTCATTTCTTCAAGGAGCCCTTATTTCTTTTATCAAAGAATGATATTAGAAATCAAGGTCTCTAGAGAACAAACTGATGGCTACCAGAAGGGAGGATGGGTTAAATAGGTGATGAGGATTAAGGAGTGCACTTGTTGTGATGAGCACTGGGTGTCATATGGAAGTGTTGAAATCACTATATTGTACACCTGAAACCAATACTACACTACGTTAACTGACTGGAATTTGAATAAGAAATTAAAAAAAGAAAGAAAGAAATCAAGGCCTGGGTATGAAGTGGTTGATGTTATTCCTACTTTTTCTTTGTTGCTTTCCTTCTTATTTCTTTCTAATATTATGTGTTAGCCTTATAATGGTGGGGTTTTTTTTGGGGGGTTGTTTGTTTGTTTGTTTCCTTTTTAGTTATTGGTTCCTTTCCTAAGCTCAGAAATTTTTCCTTTCATCACGTTCTGTCGTTCTAATTTCCTGTCTCTGAGCTCCTGTTTAATTGAATGTGTATTATGGATAAATTCTTCTGCATTATGAAGTGCTTACAGAGAATAGTTGATTTTTTTCTCTTGGGTAATGCTGCTTTCTTGGAGTTCTGTTCCCTAGTCCTTCTTCAAGGATAGCTAATATATTGATTTCTGAACACCATAGATTAGTTTTGTCTGTTTTTAATAATTTATATAAATGGAATTAGACAGGTGGTATTATTTGATGCCTAAGTTCTTTAAATTTAATTTAATATATTTGTGTGATTCATCTTGATTGATGTGTGTAGCTGTAGGTCATTCATTTTCATATAGTATTATATTATATGAATAGAACATAATGTATGTATCTATTTCACTATGGCATTTAATTAGTTTCAAAAGAGTTGAGAGAAAGAGAGAGCAGGAGAGATTAATAATAGATCTATCATCCTTTTCTTCCATTTGCTCTTTTTTACACAAGTTTCCCATCCTATCTAAGAGTACTTAGCTCTCTAGATGAAAATCTCCCACATGCAGAAGTCCATGAGCAAGAAACCCGAGACTCAAAAATCACGTGAGTGATGGGAATCCAGCAGTGACTTGAGAACATGCAAGTAAAATACTTGACCTGATTGTGTGAGGATAGTGTCTGAATGAATGCGTCTGTCATTTGAACAAATGTGAGATAAAAAGGAGTGTTTTGAATATCCCATTGTAGGTATTTTGCATGTGATTCAATCTGTACAAAGTACAGAGTGAACATGTATAACATCTTTACAGTGTAGGGTATGTAATGTAGTTTGTTTTAATAAATGTATTTTAATCTGAGAAGAGGTTGTGACTTCTAAGCAAGGGTTTAACCTTAGAAAAGGTATATTCCATTTTACTGAGTGTGAGCAACACTTCAAATAGTATGCAGATGTATCATCTGAATGTGACCTTTCTTTCTTTTTTAATGTTTTATTTAGTTCTGAGAGCGAGAGCGAGAGAGAGCGAGAGAGAGCGAGCGAGAGCGAGCGAGCAGGGGAGGGTCAGAGAGAGAGAGAGGGAGACAC
>NW_024083840.1:0-2675 GCF_003009895.1 Hyaena hyaena | reverse complement strand
AGCCTGCTGCTCGGCCAGGTCTCTTGGGATGAAGACCTTGCACAGGGAAAACCTGGTCCGTCCACATCCATCTCTAACCTGGCATGCCATTTTCCCCCTTAGAGGACCTTTCCATCCTGTCTACTCTGAGATATGTATGTCTGAGGGCTGGTGAGTCACCTTGAAATGTGTCCGATATCCCAGTACCAGTAACACACCATCGCTTGTTACACCGTCACCCCCAGAACACTGCTCCTCTGACTTTGCATATATGCAGGGGACACACAGGAATCTGAGGGTGTTCCAAGCAGTGAGAGATGCAGAGACTCCAGCCTGCTGGAGGTGACCGGGCATCCACATCCATTTTTCCACTCAGTGTGTCACCCAAGATTGCAGTGGAGCTGAAATCCATAGAGAGTGGCCAGTTCGCTGACCGGCAGGCAGCTGTCTCCTGGGACAGCTTGGAAGAACTAGATGAAACCTCCTGGCCTGATGGACAGATGGGTCCCTTGAGCTCCAGGTCTGATTAAGCACCATCTGTGGAGACTCCCTGATAGAGGGAGATAGCAAAGCATACCTGTAACGTGTACAAAGAGCACTGGTACCCCAAGAGTGGTGAGCAGAGGGGTGAGGATGATGAGAAAAGACCTCCCAGTAGGGTCACTGAGGACTCACTAGGCAGAACTGTATTTTGGGGCCAAGCAGATGAAATTTAAAAAACCTCAAGGCAGACACAAGAGCACACAGTGCTCCTACTGGATCAAAGGTTGAGGAAAGCAGCCTAATCCTACAGGCAGATGACTTCATGTGCCCTTGTGCAGACAGAGCCGGGCTTCCCTTACTCTCTCCCTCCTCTGGGAGACATCACGCCCCCATACCCCACTGCCATGCCTGCTTGTCTGGGGTGAGAACTGACTTTCCGGCAGTCAGAATGCTGCTAGAAGGCCTGGGACCATCCTTAGAGCCATTATTTTCACTGCACGGGTGAACAGACAGAATGAGTTGAACACTTAATCTAGGAAGACCCCCAGTGGACCAACCCGGCTGCATTGTGCTCAGTCTTTACGAGGTTTCCCAGGCTTTCTGCAGGGGGTCAAGCTCAGGCCCCATGGTCCTAGGTGGCTCATCAGTGTTCCCTGTGCCACTCACCAGCCATTCCCCACCTCGACCCCCTTCTCCACTACTCTTCACTGCCGGCCCAGATTCACAAATCAGATGCACATCCCCTTTTCTAGCTTAGCTTCATGGAGGGCCCCAAAGAACAGGACCACGAAGGAGTGAAGGCGGTTCCTTTTTCAGACATAGTCCCCAAGGATGCACCTTAGGGAAAAGGCCCAGACAGATGGGGTGTGGACTGAGCAGCTGATCCCACTGACAAGCAGGGCATCGTTATGGCTGCCCACTGAATGGTGAACGGACCTTCTCACCCACAGCGTCACTGATAATCCCAAGCAATATCTGTCTCAACAGAGTCTATGTGGCACTTCAGGGACCAGCTGTGCCCAGGAAAGCTGGAGACACAGGATATCCGGGAGAGGTTGGGTGTGGGCCCTGGGGTAAGGAGTGAGTTTGTGCTCAGTAAAGATCACCACCACAAAAGGGGACCGGGGAGTTTTGGGGTTCACCTGAGCAGATGACACCGGCGTCCTCCCCGTGGCCACAGTTGTGCGAGTTCCAGCCACTGTGGGGGCAGCGCCACAGGTAGGACTCTTGTCCGGAGCAGCGCACGTCGTCCAGCACGATGGGCCCTGAGCCCTGACCGAACCGGGCACTTCCTGGGGCCGACAGGGCCTGGCCACAGCCCAGCTGCCTGCACACCACGTTGGCGTCAATGGTGTCCCAGCCGTCGTCACACACGGTGCCCCAGGAGCCTCGGTACAGGACCTCCACGCGGCCTTGACACTGGTCACTTCCATTCACCAGCCTCAGGGACAAACCTGTTTCATTCCCTGGCAGAAGGCAGAAAAGGTACCTGTCTCTTTGTTCCTGGACGAAAATCCCCTGAGGTCGGAGTGGGTAAGAATGCTTTCAGGGACCATCACTTGTGCGTTGAAGGGACGGCTGCCCAGCACAGGACTCTCTGAAGCTGGCTCACCATTATTCCTCGTCGAGGGGCTGTTCACATACTGAGGGTCATGTGGCTTACGCATGTGCACAGTTTGCTGGCCCACAGAGTCAGCATTTTCATTGCTGGGACTGGATATGGGGTGTAGGACTGAAGGGTGAAACCAGTAGCCTGTCTCAATACCAACTGAAGTCCCTACATCAACCCTCGAGATCCCACCCAACCACCATCGAGAAGCTGTCCTAGGACTCAGCGCTCAGAGACTCTACCTTCCCCTGACTGTCCTATATCATGGACCCTTCCACTGGGCCTGAGGTTTCTTGTGAAACTTCCTTTATGCCGACCCCTGACCCACGTCAACCAAACCCAAAGCTTGTACTGAATCTGAAACAGTCTGTGAGCCCTCGGAATATCATACCAGTGGGCAGGAGTAACTATCACAAGGTCTTAGCTCTGCATACTTAGAGCTGCCCGGTCCTGCGAGGGGCAGAAAAGAAACAGAACACGGTAGCATCAGGCCTGCCTGGACGAATGTCATTGCCACATTCAGCACTAGACCTGACATCACAAGGGCTCGGTCTCCCATGGACCCAGACCTTTGCACGCTGGGAGCTGGGCTGGGCCGTGACCG
>NW_024083839.1:0-2675 GCF_003009895.1 Hyaena hyaena | reverse complement strand
GAGCCTGCTTGGCATTCTCTCCCTCTCCCTCTGTCTCTGCCCCTCTGCTCACAATCATGCTCACTCTTTCTCAAAAAAATAAAAAATAAGAAAAATAAAATAGTAAGATGGAAAAAAAATTGTTAACAGACTCATAAATATAGCACTTTCACCAACAATCAAAGAAATTAAAACTAAAGCAAGGAGATACCATTTGATTATCATATCATTTGTAATTAAGGGGACAGTGTGACCATCAAAATATGGAGAAGCTGTAGTCAAAAGGGCGCTCTAATTTGGAAATTTTGGCTGAATGGATAAATGATCCTGTAAAGGTACTACTTAGATATTCTACTTTATCTATCTATCTATCTATCTATCTATCTATCTATCTATCTATCTATTTTTTGAGAGAGAGGATCAACAGGGGAGAGGGGCAGAGGAAGATACAGAGAATCTAAAAAATTTTTTTTTCAATGTTTATTTACTTTTCAGAGAGCAAGAGAGAGAGAGAGAGAGGGAGGGAGTGCAAGAGCAAGCAAGCACAAGTGAGCAGGGGAGGGGCAGAGAGAGAGGGAGACACAGAATCCAAAGCAGGTTCCAGGGTCTGAGCTGTTGGCACAGAGCCAGATGTGGGGCTCAAACTCAAGAACCGTAAGATCATGACCTGAGCTGAAGTCAGACACTCAACCAACTGAGCCATCCAGGTGTCCCAGAAAAAGAGAAAGAATCTTAAGGAGGCCCCACCCTCAGCATGGAGCTGGATGCAGGGCTTGATACCCCTAGGGTCATCACTTGAGCCCAAACCAAGAGTCAGAGAGGCAAACCATGAGAGACTCTTGAATTCTGAGAACAAACTTAGGACTGATGGGTGTAGGGGAGGAAGGGGGAGATGGGCATGAAGGGAGGCACTTGTGGGGATGAGCACTGGGTGTTATATGGAAACCAACTTGGCAATAAACTATTTGTAAAAAAATAATAATAAATAAATAAAACATTAAAAAAAAGAGTCAGATGCTCAACTGACTGAGCCACTGAGACATCCCAAAGATATTCTACTTTTAAAAATATTAAATGTAATGGGCTATGAATATTTGTGAAAAATGATTTCTTTTTGGAAACTTTCTTTCCATTGTTATTTGTAATAGTGAAAGCTAGAATCCCCCCACCCCAAATCATCCAAAGATGGTGAAATGCCACATACATTGTGGACATTTTTTACAATGTAATCTCAGAGAGCCAAATGTTCAGGAAAAGATAATGATATGGAGACAACTCATGTTATAAGAGTAAGCAAAATGTATATATAATTGTACCAGCAGTATTTTCTCAACAAAGTAAAGACAAAACGTCATTAGAAAAAGACGGGTGAGAAATAATGTGAAATCTTATCACTGGCTTTCTTTATATGGAGGGATAGTGAGTGTTTTCTTTTTCCCTATTTGTTATCTTTTACAAATTTACTATGAGGAGTGTGGATTATTCTATAGTTGAGACAAATGAAATAAACCAGAATTTTAAAACCAAAGAATCAAGGACTTGTCCATAACTAATAATTACTGTCTGTCAGAATCTGAGATGGGATCCCTGTTGTGTGATTTGGGGCCAGTCGTCTGAAGTATCGGTGCCTTGTTTCTTCTCCTCAAATAATTCTTGTCCTCTTAGACCCAGCAAATAGTGTGTTTTCTTAGTGCAGGCTTCTCCATGGGTAAGTTAGTCTCTATCAGTGAGTTGCTCCCAAAGCTGGGCTTGGAAATGGTCCCTGAAAGTCAGAACACTTGACCCTCCCCAGTCTTGTGAGCCTTTCTTGTAGCTGAGTGGGTCGTGTTAGTCCCAGGCTGAGGTGCTGTTACCTGGCTTCCTCCAAGCACCTGAATCCTGTCTGATGTCCTTCTTGGTGATTCCTACTTTCTGGCTTGAATTTGCTTGGACACCTATACCCACTAGTCAAGTCACCCTGTAGGGATTGCTGACCACTCCATCTTCCAGGGTGCAGCTCTGTCCTTTGTCAGTAGCTCTGAGTGTAATTCTGGCCAGTGAGGTATTCTCTGTTTGTTAAACCTGCTTGTGACATTGAGCATCCATCTTGCCTTGAACTTGAGTTTTCAAAATTACAATGGGGAAGTACAAGGAGAAAGCATTTCAGAGAACCTGAGCTTCCAGTCTGGGGAGGACCTTTTACTGACGAGAACATCTTCCCCAACCAAAGAGTCCCAATAGGGCCCTCTTCATGTCCCTGTTCCTCAGGCTGTAGATAATTGGGTTCAGCATGGGGGTGACCACCGTGTATACCACAGACGCTGCCATTCCTGTGTCTGCAGAGTAGGAGGATGAGGGTTGGAAATACACCAGAAAGAGCGTCCCATAGAAGAGAGTGACCACTGTCAGGTGAGAGCCACAGGTCGAGAAGACTTTGTGCTTCCCCCCCGCAGAAGGAATCCTGAGAACTGTGTGGATGATGTGGGCATAAGAGACCAGGACACAGGTGAGTGGAATCATGCCCGAGAGAACTGCTTCAGTTAACATCGTGACCTGAAAGATCTGGGTGTCTGAACACACAAGCTTGAGGAGTGGGGGTACATCACAGTAAAAGTGTGGGATAGCATGAGAGGCACAGAAGGAGAACTGAGACATGAGGAGGGTGAGCGAGAAGGCCAGGAGGTGGGAGCAGAGCCACGATGCAGCGACCAGCAGCA
>NW_024083838.1:0-2680 GCF_003009895.1 Hyaena hyaena | reverse complement strand
TGATCGCAGGATTTGGTATTTTCTGTATCTGCATGTCTGACACCAGTATTATCCGGGCTGGAGTAAATCTGTCATCTGCAGATGCTCATGACAAAGACTTTAACCTATACATCACACATATGTGCTATTGTTATCACCTATGTCCCAGCCTTCTTCAACTTCTTCACTCTCCACTTTGGAGGATGTAGCATACCTCACCATGTCCATATTTTCATAGCCAACTTCTACCTATTGGTGCTTCCCACTTTGAATCCAATTGTCTATGGAATGAAGACCAAGCAGTGAAGGAGTGATCAAATTATTTTTTAGAGAGAAAGATATTTTGAGTATTAGCTAAATCTACGGTTTAAAATTCTGCATTTAGTATTAGGGTAAAGAAAAGCATTATGGAGGAAAAGAATAGAGGAAGAATTCATAACCATGATGTCAGGAGAAACTACCTGTCCATATTCTGCTATAATATTTATGAAATAATCACAAAAATTTGAACCTGAGACCTCTAATTTGATAGAAAAAATAAAATCGATAGGAAAGAATATTATTTTCCATACACTTAAACTTTAGTTAGATCTGATGGAATGAATTCAGAGAATGGGAATCTAAAATTTGAAATAAACTTTTCATTTTTTCATCTAAGGCTCTCTGTGGGAGTACATAGAAAAGAATAAAGATGGTCAGATAGTTGAGAGACTCAAGAAGCTTGGACAGTTAACATAGATGCAGGGAAGCCAGAAACACTCATAGGATGTTTGTGCTGAATACCAAGTGTCTGACCATCCTTTTTATGCCATATTTATGTGAAACTTGTATAACTTTAGAGAACAAAATCATCCATGTCTGCTCATTTATTTCTGATGTTCTTCTGCCCAGGTAATTATTTGGATTTATATTTATGTATTCTTGTGCAGACAAATGAGGCTGCAATAGATATGATTATTGGAGCTCACCATAATCTGGGAAGAATCCTTTGGAGTAGATATCAAGCAGAATTTTGAAAAACACAGCGGACATATGTGACTTGAGGAAAGGCCTCATGAGTAGAGGAAAGGAGACTTAAAGAAAATCTATATAATTTTCCAATCAAGGATGGAAGGGATTGACTGCTTTATTTGACTTTAACACAGGGGGAGAAATCGTAATCCAGGACATTGAAGAAAGTTGTATTTTATTTAGATTTCTTAAAATAACAGAGAAAAAAGTAACAGAAGTAAATGATAAATGTAGTCTTCAGAAATAGCAAGACTGAATGAAAAGTGAAAAAGAATGAGAGCATAACCCAAGAAGTAGTTGGAGTAATAGAATGTGATCAGGGAATGGACACAAATAGATAATTAGGTGGAAATTTAATTATATTAATAAAGATTATATTCATATTACTTGCAAAAATGTGGAATATATTTTAATATTTTATTATATTATACATAGTCAAATTACTGTAAAATGTATTAATCACATCATATTTTGTAATGTAATTTCACATTTGGAAGAAAAACTTGTTATTTTTTTAAATACTAATATTATAACAGTGCCCCTATGTAACATAACTTATGATCTTATAATCGGTAAAGTTGCTATACTGTGGAGTTATGTTTTCAGATTTTGTAAATTTTATTCATTGGGAATTTTATTTAAGCAAAACTAAAATAAAATACATTTCTTAAACTGTTATTTAAAAAATTATATATTGGGTCAGGTACTATAATAATGCTTCATATATAGCATTATAGCATTTCATTGAACTTTAAGTCAAAACTATGGGATAGCTATAATTATCCTCATTTTATAGAAGAGGAATATGAGCACACAAACAGCAGGACTAGTTGAATCTCAGAAGATTAAGACTAATATTCAAATACAATCATATTAATAGGCCTCTGTTGTGGGGAGAAGGTGTGGGGGGGCATCAACAACAGCGATAGCAACGAAGCAGAACTTGACCACAAAATTAAAAATCCGGGAAATAAACTAATAAATAACATTTGTTTGAGGTAGCTGAATAACAATCCCCAATTAATTTTATGCCATCTTTCCCATTACAAACTCAAAAATGGGTTTAAGGAAACAACAGCAGTATAACTCTGAAAACAAAGAATCACAACAGAATTAGAACCAGCAGTCCAGAATAGTTGGATTTTTTAAATTATAAGGTAGATTATGATGGAAGGAACTTCTATGAAGTACTCATGGGGAAAGAGAGAGACATAGAGAAGCAGAAAAGGACAGGAGAGGAAAAGACCAGAAAAAATTGTGGAAGACACTTCATTTCAAATTCCATCTCTTGCCCTAAGGTCCAAGTTGTGAGCAGGACTCAGTGTGCCTGGTGGAAACCCTCCACACACACCCCATCAACCTCACACAGTTTGATTAGCTCCAGAACCAAGGTGTCAGGTATAAAGTACTCACACTTAGATTACAATTTAGTTAAATCAAAACCTTTTTAAACAAAGTGATAGTAATACTTCCAAAGGGAAGGAAGTGGGAAGAAATTACAAGGTGATACAACATAGTGGAAATTATCCTGTTCCTGAAGCATCTCCAGAACAATTTGGCCCACCATTTCAGGTCACATATGCAGAAGTACAGAGACAGAGACAATGGAACAACAAAACAAACCATGAAGATAGAGGGACCCAAACAACGAGCATTCCATATAAGCTCTCTACAAGTCTCTACTAAACAC
>NW_024083837.1:0-2682 GCF_003009895.1 Hyaena hyaena | reverse complement strand
CCCCCCCTTTTTTCCTCTCTTCATCTTTTGGGACTCCTATGATCTGAATGCTATTCCTTTTTGATAAGTCACTGAGTTCTCTAAGTCTTGTGATCTTTTGCCTTTGTTTCTCTCTTTAGTTCTGCTTCATTATTCTCTATAATTTTATCTTCTATATCACTGTCCCACTGCTCTGCTTCATCCATCCTTGCCGTCATGACATCCATTTGATTTCTTCACACTCTGGCATCTTTGTCTCAATACCACCAAATGTGGCTGCTCTCTGGGGTCCATCTGGGGCCTTTGCCTGTGGGGAGGCCGTATGGCGCTTACCAAATGCATTCCAGACAGGGAAACCACTTCTCTCTGTGTGGCACACAGACCCCTCAGACCCTACTGCCTGCTCCTGGGGATTTGCCCTGCTTCCTCACCCGAGTGCCGGACAGGCAGTGAGCTCTGAAACTTCATTCTCTGCACTCCACTGTTTATAGATTCCTGATGATATCGAAACCTTCTCCTTTCTTCCTGTCAGTGGTTTTGGGGAACAGATTTCTTGTTTAGTCCCCTATGAGCACTTTCACGCTTTCTCCCTGTTTTTTTCCAACTACTTTTGGGGGAGTGCTTTTCTTGCATGATCCCAATCCACCGCACTCTCCCCCTTTCTCTTTCGCTGTCCTCTCTCTGGAAAAAACAGCTCCGACCATCCATGGCTTTTCTCTCCCCCAGTTCACCTCTCTGCATTGTGTACCTGCCAAGTTCTGTGGCTCAAGTTATTCAGATTGTTGTGTTAATACTCAGATCAATTTCCTAGGTGTTCAAAATAGTTTGTTGCTTATCAAGCTGTGTTTCAAGGGTGAGACAAGCTCACGGTCTCCTTGCTGCCCCACAACCTTCACTACTCTCTTTCCAGGAAAATACATCTTCCGATACGAATACAAATAAATTACTCCTGACTCAAAAGACTATGCAGTAAGGATATGTGAAAAATCCTAATGAGTGAAAAATACGGACGTCCAGTACAAACGAATCCCTGCTCTGAACACATGGCCCCGTGAGCTGTCCTGCTCACCTAGCTGGGTGGAAGATGGATTGGCAGCTTCTTGGCTCCTAACTCCTGCTCAAGTTTTCTCCTGTCCATAACTTGCTTTGGCACTGACCACTAGAATCATAGCTGTAGAGCATCCCATTGGTCTCCTTTGACCCTCAAGAGTGTGCATATTCTTGAATGAGGGGTTGCCTCACTTTGTAATCAGAAGATCTTTGATAGCAGCTGGGTTTAGATCTGATGGCCTGGACTTGATGCTAAGTCTGAACATTCATGTGTTGTCCTGGGCACCTAACCCTTCTAACTCCTCTGCCCTTCCTTCTTCTTCAGGTCACTCCACTAGTAAGCAATGTGATGTGGCCACCTCTGTCCCTTCATGTCTCGTTATCTATTACCTTCACCTCTGCTGTGCAATACCATACGGGGTAGAGGATTTTACATGAGGCAGGTGCCATGAACATTGACAAGACTTTTGGAGGAAGGAAGTTGCTGGAGGTGGTCTCTGTTGTCAGGGGGACGCTAGAGAAAGCATCCAAGGTCCCAGTAAATTTTGCATTCCCTGAGGACCCCAGAAACAACATGTCCTCCTTCATCAACCCTCCAGCAACAATATATCTTCCTTCTGCCAGGTACTGCAGGGAACTAAGCATGAGAAGGAGGCCTCAGTTTCCACTGGGACGGCGAAGACCACCCAAATTCAACCTTGCCATTCTTCTTCTCTCATTACCAGTGTGGCACTGTGTCACGTGCCCAGCACAGTGACAGCCATCCAAAGCCTGGGGAACTATCTGGAGGAGATGCAGTTTAGCCAGTAGTATCTCTTCATCATCACTGCATCCAAACAGTTCAGCATGAATCTTGTGAAGCTTGCCAAAACCATGCAGGGCCTGGGAGGGACGTTCTACATCATCTGAACCAAACAGAAAAGGCACCTCAGCAAAAACGTTCTCTTGGAGGAACAACTCCTGCAGAATGTCCAGGAGAATACTGAGGGGCTTCTCCAGAAGAAGTGGGTATGTGAACCCATACTGTTCCTCATCTCCAGGCTAGTCTCCTTGTTGCCTGACTTCCTAGAGCTTACAGATAGCTTTACAAGGGCCCCTCCAACATCAAGTGCCACAGTTCCCTGGAAAACCTGTCCACACCAATGAGAAGATCATTAATGATAAGAAAACCTCTCTTCAGAAGAGAGTAGCCAGACAATGTTTTCAGGACACCCTTGTTATCCAGGATGAACATGATTTGGAATTGTGTCTGAACTCCTGCCTCTGGCTTTTTGGAATGGATGGTGAATATCTCTAGCAATTGGACCAGAGTGTGGGGATGCCCATGGAGAAGTACTTGGCCATCATGAATACCCTGGATCTATACCCCTTCCGTACAGAGATTTGGAGACTGACCTTCATGTGTTGTTCTGTCACGAAGCATTCCTTAGCCTTCCTGGCTACATCCAATTCCGGATAACCATGCCATTCTCTGCTTCAGGTGAATGAAGCAAAGATGGCTCTTTGAGTAAGAGGCCAAGGAAATGAAGACCATCCTGAGGAAGTGTTTTCCTCCAGTGAAAACTGACTTAGGAGTAGTCCAATAGGTTCATTGTCAAATGGAAGCCAGGCTGCTTTGGGTTCCTCTTCCAATAGGATACTTTTTTTTTTTTT
>NW_024083836.1:0-2684 GCF_003009895.1 Hyaena hyaena | reverse complement strand
CTCTCTCTCTCTCTCAAAAAAAATAATAGAGAGAGCTTTCAGATTTCACCAAGGAGGATTATCACTTTGTACATTATAGAGAAAAGGAACTTAAAAACCCATTGCAAAATTCCCTGATCCTGATTATAGAAACAACTGTAGATTTCTCCACTTTCCTATCAATTATAAGGAAATGGTGTCCAAACCACTTGGAGTAAACTCTTAATCCTTCTTTAAATCCTTCTTTAAATTAAATAGTCCACCTAGCATCTTTATGAAGAAATGGAATAGCATTATGAGCAGTGTAATAAAATAGAAAACACCAGAAAATCACTCGTAATACGATTGAGCAAGGTTTAGTGAAATTCCATTTCAGTTATTTATAGCGTGAATGAACGAATTCAAGATGCCAAATGCATTCTTAATGTAGGTCAAAGATTGTTAAATACAGAAATCTCACAATGGATCTAGGTATCAGGTTGGGCTGGAGAAACTTCGGAACGTCTGTGTAGAATTCTGTCCCCCGGGGGCCCTGGGGGGAGGCTTTGGCCCTTGAGGCCCACCCTAAGGAAGCTGTGGGTCCTCCGCTGTGGAGTCCTACCTTGGCTTTCTCTTCTCTCCATTAGATAGGAAGTCGATAGAAGTCATATGAGATGGGTCTGGAAGCGGACCAGGAAGAGGTACCCACTTACACTTGTGTGGATAAATGAGTTTAACAGAATTTTCCTACTCTTCTTCTGTGATATAATAAAAAAATATATTTGGTCTTTGTCCCCGGTTGCTGGCACTGAGCTACTGAAACCCTTGGAAATTCCTGAGTGAGAAGAAGAGTGTCCTGTGTGCCAATAAGATGACTCCATGCGGGGTCCCTGGATCATGTCAGGATGTCAGCCGCTCACCCAAACGCCCACCAGGTGATTAGAGAGCCAGAACTTTCAGCACCGCCCCAACCCTGTGACCTCCAGGGGGGCCAGAGGGACCAGAGTTTATGTTCAGTCAGCAACGACGGATGCTTTAATCAATCACGCCTAAGTAATGAAACCTTGATTTAAATAAAGAAAAAAGGAGGGGCACCTGGTGGCTCCATCAGTGAAGCGTCCAACTCGGCTTCGGCTCAGGTTATGATCTCACAGGTTTGTGAGTTCGAGCCCCGCATCAGGCTCTGTGCCGCCAGCTTGGGGTTCTCTCTCTCCCTCTTTCTGCCCCTCCCCCACTCACACTGTCTCTGTCTCTCTCAAAATAAAGAAATAAACTTAAAAAAAAAAAAAGAAACAAAAAGAAAAAAGGAAACCAAAACATTCTTTAAAGAGCTTCGGGTAGGGGTGCCTGGCTGGCCCAGTTGGTAGGGCATGTGATTCGATCTTTGGAGCCCCACATCGGGTATGGAGATTACTTAAAAATGAAAATAAAATAAAAAATATCAGTGCTTCTGGGCTGAAGAACACATCGGAACGTGGCTGTCCCAGAGACAACACAGAAGATCTGTGCAAACCACTCCCCGCCCCCCCGCACTTCCCTGTTTTTCTTTCATGTGACTGTTCCTGAGTTAGGTCCTTTTTATCCCCCTTAAAGTTTATTTATTTGGAGAGAGAGAGAGAGAGAGAGAGAGAGAGCAAGAGAGAGAGTGGGGGAGGGGCAGAGAGAGAGGGAGAGGGAGAGAGAATCCCAAGCAGGCTCCACACTGTCAGCACAGAGCCTGACCCTGGGCTCAGTCCCACTAACCGTGAGATCATGACCTGAGCTGAAACCAAGAGTCAGATGCTCAACTGACTGAGCCGCCCAGGCGCCCCTCCCTCCCCTTTTTTTGAAAAATCCGTTTTGATGTTCTTTTCTTTCAACAGTTTCAAGTCTTTGTTGATGTTATCATTTACTTTGTTTAGAGTATTTCCTTTAGTTATTCTCTAAAGGTAGGTATATGCTGGCAATTAACAGTCTTAGTTACTTTTTGAAAATAACGTTTATTCCTGAATCATATGTTCACTGGATCTAGAATTCATTGCTGCCAGTTCCTTTCATTCTACTTCAGAAGCACCTGCTACTTCCTCTGGCTTCCGTGATTCAGAGGGGGCTTTCTTCACGGGTGTTTGGTGGACGTTAGGTGGGTCCTAATGACCAACTTCCCTGTGAGGCTACCTGCTCCCTGGTTTTGACTCAGGGGAACGAGCTTAGAGCTTTCGTGGGAGGTTCTGGTCTGGAAGCTCAATGGCGCTTGGTACACAGTAGGTGGTACCGTTTGGTTGAATCACTGAAGGAGAACTGGGCTTTTCCCGACTGTCGTCCCCTGGCCTTCATGGCATTTACGCAGCCGCACGGCCACAGGACGCTGACCTCGGTGAACATTTCCGTCCCGAGGCACCTGGAGCGATGGCTTCGCAGCCCGCGGAGCGTGGAGGTTGGAGGCTGTTCTTAGGCTCGTGGAGCCTCCTGGAGGCGGCTGCCCTTGGCCTGCTGGAAGAAGCGCCAACCGGAGGGCCTGATGCAGTTTTCTCTCGGGGCTTGTTCCCGTGTCCCTCACTGTCTCATCTCCACCCCGTTCTTTAACTCTTAAAACATAAAACCAGGATTACTTTACTGCCTTACTGCATTTAAAACATTATTCTTCACAAAAATCAACTCAAAATGGATAAAGGACCTGAACGTGAGACAGGAAACTATCAACACCCTAGAGGAGAAAGCAGGAAACAACCTCCTTGACCTCCACCGCA
>NW_024083835.1:0-2701 GCF_003009895.1 Hyaena hyaena | reverse complement strand
GCCAAGACTGACAATGTGTTTTCCATAGAAAATGTTACCCTGGATCCAGACACAGCGCACCCATATCTCCAAATTACTGATGACAACAAAAGTGTGACAGGAGGTGATACCTTTCGGGAATTACCCAAAAGAAAACAGCGGTTTGATAACCTGGTCTGTGTATTAGGTCAGCAAATTTTTTCCAACGGTAAACACTACTGGGAAGTGAGTGTGAAAAATAAAATAAAATTGACATTAGGCATTTGTAAGGATTCTGTCTGCAGACGGGGAGAAATCATAGTGTCCCCAGAGACTGGGTTCTGGACAATGTGCTTGATGAGAAGTAATGACTACCAAGCTCTTGCAAATCCACGGATAACACTCCACCTTGAGGAATCTCCTGAGATTATTGGTATCTTCCTGGACTATGAGGCTGGGAGGGTCTCCTTTTATAATGTGACCAACATGTCTCACATCTACACCTATAGAAACTGCTTCACAGATTCCCTGAGGTCATACTTTTATCCTGGACCCCTCTACAATGGTCAAAATGAATATCCTCTCACCATCCTGCCATTAGGTCATATTAGAAAAACCATGGGAAGAAGACGTTCTCTGTGACTGAGGGGGAAAAAATCCCTATTTTGAATCTACTGAAACTAGGATTTATATGAAGTTTGTAAGAATTCTATATTAGAATTATTTGTATAAATCATTAGAATGATACGTATAAATTTTAGAATGATTAGATTGATGGACTTCTCCCTTCGCATAAGCCTAAAAATCATTTTGATACCATAATTTGTTACTTTTTATCATTTCAGTTCCCAATGTGTCTTTTGTTAATGGACAAGAATTGTTTGATATGAATTACATGCTCTAGAATTTGCCTAATGACTATTCAAAGCCACAGAACTAAATACAATACCCAAAAGAAGTATCTACTTGCTCAAGTGCTGAAAGAAAGTTAATTCTCAGTTGACCCTCATGGGTATGGTTTCTCCTTCATTCATGTTTTGAGATGGAAGAAGACATGGATTCTACTCCACATCATCAGGAAATTGACTGGAGCTCATACCTTATTGACTTTGCTCAAACCTAAAGGAACATAATGATTTTGACAAGAGAAATCTAAACCTGGACTATGTAATATTCACTCGAAAAAATATCTTCAGGGAATATGTCTTCCAACCACTCATTTCTTTACCTTTTCACCTCCATTCTTTTTGAAGTTTAAATTACCACAATCTACAACTCAATTGAACATAACAATATCATTTATTCATCTAGTTAACAAATGCTTATTAGGTGCTGTATATATGTGTTCTAGATATCCATTCTTTAAAACACCATAGGTGGCTTATCTGTAACTGTAGCTATGTATTTGGTACTGCCAGTGATCAGTTAAACACTAATAAATAGTTACTAATTTCAAAATGTTGTGTGGGAAAGTTTAAAGGTATTCAGATATAGAACAATAGTAAGTGGGTTCATTTCAATCTATCCGTCAGGAAAACTCTCACTGAGAAATGTATGCATAAAATATGGAATTTCCCACATGCATAGCTGGGAATGATTAATATCAAGACAACATGAAAACTGCAGAAAGACTGGGCCTAGGTGAGAAACTAGAAGACCTATGGGGCTCAGATTAAGTTGGGACAGAATGGTTTTAAATTATGCTGCATAGTCACTAGCTTAAGTAACATGACAGTAGGAGCTGACATGGATTTTCTTTATGCTACTAACAGGCCACTTGGTGTTATTATAATAAAGTATTTAATATATAAGTAAGGAAATGTTAAAATGAAACCTTTGAGCAAAAGCAAACAAACAAACTAATCTAGCTTCTATTTTATTTTATTGTTATTTTTATGGAGATCTGGCTTCTTTTAATAAGTAAACCAAAACACATATAGTTAAAATTTGCCACACAGTGGGCAGTGTCTGAAAAACCCCTCACTCCAGGCAAAAAGAAACTATTCAGATAGGAAATGAGGGTATAAGCAACCGAAACACAACAACGGAACCTGCCCCTTTTTTATGGACATCTTCTTAGTGTAGGCATTGTTCTCAGGACCAGGAATATAACAGACTTACCTAAAAATCACACAAAAAGTAGTGACCTATAGAAAATGATAAGATGGAGGAATTAACCCCAAAAGAAAGAACATGAAGAAGTAATGGCCAGTGATTTCATAAATACAGATATAAGTATGATGTCTGAAACAGAGGTACAAAAAGCCATTATAAGAATATGAGTTAGTCCTGAAAAAAAGCCTAGAACACACTAAAGAACCCCTTACTGAAAGGTAAAAAAAAAAAACAACCCTGAAAACTAGTTGGCATGATAGCAAGGATGGATGAAGCAGAAAAGCAAATCAGTGATAGAAAAGATAAAATTATGGAAAATAATGAAGCTGGAAAGAAGAAGGAAAGAAAGATGTTGTATCAAAAGGTAGAGTTACAGTACTCAAGTGACTCCTTAAAGTGTAATAAAATGTGTGATAGAAGTCCTAGAAGAAGAGAGAGTTAGAAATCAGGGCGAAGGCTGATTTGACTAGTCAGGGTCGTTTTTAGATCCATACATATTTTAGGATTGTTTAATCTAGTTCTGCAAAGAAAGCTGGTGGTATTTTGATAAGCATTACGCTATATGCATGAATCGCTTTGGGTAGTTTAGATGTTTAAACCATGTTCATTCTTCCAAACCATGAGCAAG
>NW_024083834.1:0-2706 GCF_003009895.1 Hyaena hyaena | reverse complement strand
ATACTTAAAAAAAAAAAAGAGTAGCTAAAACATAAATCCAGATGCAAAGACTGACACATTTAGGGCCCCCATGGTAGTTTCCACAAACAAACCAGTTCAGAAACATTCATCCTCTTGAGAGCCAGACAGAATGATTCCTAGCTTATCTATATACTACTTAACCTATATGTTATCCTGTTTTTCACTAAGAGCATCCTGTTATTTCCTTGGTCGTAAATTCACTATGGGATAATTCTGCAATTCTTATCGCAAAAGGCTTCCCATTGTAAAAAATTCCTTTCTCTGACCTCATGCTGTTTGTTGTTGAACCTTTAAATAAAGACACCAAAACCGACAGGACAGAGATGCCTGCCTGGTGATCAGAAAGAATCTTGAGGCTCTCTCACTCTCTCTCCCCGACACCGTCTATCCTTCAAGGACCCCTGGACCTGCCGGAGTCGGCCTCCGACACTGGGCTCTCTGAGAGATGAGACACACCCCTAACTTTATTTCTACTAGTTGAGGCCCAAGCTGTTCACGCTTGCTTGATTAGTTATAAAAACACCTGAACCAGGACCAAGTGGAAACTTCCTCAAGGGATAGGTCAGATCTCCTCCTTGTCCTCAGGGGTCACCGGAGGAACCTGGAAATCCCATGGTAAGGGACTGGAGAGTGGGAAACAGTTGAATATAATGGAAGATGGTGGGGGGAGTTCTTCTGCTGTCTCTGCAAGTCAGAATCAATCTCCATCCACCTCTGGGATTTATGAGATGCAGGACATGGTGCAGCTCCCATGGGGAACATAAGTTGTGTCTCTACCAAGGATGTGCAGAAAGACAAGGTAAAATCTATTGTACTTTTCAGTTGTAATGATTTCTGGCAACTTCTATCTGGCCTTGTCTGGTTTCCTATGTCTTATGGTATCTTTACTATTTTATCTACTTCTTCCTCACAAGCCTCCAGGCTTCTCCATTTTAAGACAATCATATTAGTTGGTGCCTCTGAAAGCCACAAGTGCGTGGAGGCTGAGGACCACATGGCCCTCATTTTGTGTTTGTGGAAATAACTTGAGGAGGATGACACTTCACTGCACACTCAAGTCTTCTGGCGCGGCTGACTCCTTCTGCACCTACTTTACATGAGATTATTGTTATTATTTTCATTTTTTCCTGTTTCAGTGTAAGGGATGAACTTGTTCAGAATGTCTGCTATCAGCCTCATGACTGGAAAAGATGTAAACTCTTTCCAACTTTATATTGTGTGCTTTGTGCAGTGCTGACTGCTTAGATAAATTTCAGAATTCATCACTGTTCCTTCTGTGTTGGTAAATGTGCAATAGAGAATTTCTCCAGTTGTCCTCTAGGTGAAAACACTGAATTATCAGAAGTGGCCTGTGTACCAGAAAATGTACTCTGGAATTGCAGTCATGAAGGGAGAGAATCAGGGATTCCCTGCAGGGATGGTACCTCACAGAGTCCTTCAGTTGTGTTTATATGGACAGGTTCTCTTGTGGCACAGGAGCAGTTGTAACTGGTACTTTGTCTCATGATACCTTATGGGAGTTTTATACCAGAAATCAAGGTATGTTTATGTTCATTCGTTTATGTAGAATTTCCACCTCTCTTTTACAGTGGGACAAAATAGCTCTGCAATTCCTATTGTACTTAAAATCAGAATTATCTTTGAATTAAGATAAACACGCCTGAGACCAACAAACGTGCACAGGCAACATGTTTCTCTCAGAAAACCCATTTCCAGTCCCTTTGGAGGACTCTGGGATTCCCCATCTCCTCAGAGGTCTCTGTGGTCTTGCAGACAAGATGCCTTTGTCAGGGAGGGAAGCAGAGCAAGAAACGACATGGGCCGGAATCTGAGCTTTGACCCTGGGGTGGCTCTGCATCTCTGTGTGGTGCTGGGCTTTTCATTCCTTCGTGTTCTGTCTGTTCTCAATGTGCAAATAAAAAGTCTGCAGATATGGTGCAAGAGGACACCAGAGGGGTCCTGGACATGGATGCCCGCCTCTCTGGAATATGCTCCTTTACTAGACTGGCATTACTGCCATCAATCTTCTCGAACAGAATGCCTTGGCTTTCTGCATTTGTTAACATGGGCAGT
Organism: Hyaena hyaena; assembly: GCF_003009895.1. Lineage (NCBI taxonomy): Eukaryota > Metazoa > Chordata > Mammalia > Carnivora > Hyaenidae > Hyaena > Hyaena hyaena. The sequence continues at coordinate 612 of NW_024083834.1, read as the reverse complement.
GATGTGTGGTGACAGTAGTTTCTCCTTGTGGCATCTGGTGCCTTCAGGCTGTAGGTGGAACCTCATGGGAGGGTCACATTTTGTGGCGCTGATGCTCTGTTCTCCTAGAACCTGTGGCTGAACAAGGGGTCAGATGCTGTCATCTACCATATTGTGTTTAGCGCCCGGTGGGCATTCTGCTTCTGTCATACCAACATACCTGTCCCTTCTCTTCTGTAGGTCCATATGGATCCAAGAGGACTTCCTCATTTACCAGGACCACCCTGCAAGCCCTTCCCCACGGACCCCCTTTTATTACCATTCCTGGTCTCTATGAGCCACTTCCAGCTCCCTGGTGTCCTTGGGACAGCACCTACCACCTCCCTATCAACTATTTGTAAGATGATCTGAACAGTATGAGTTCACTTGTTCAGTATGTCAGCTTGTGTCTTGTTGAGTCTTTGAGAGGAGGTAGAGATGGTCTCCCAGGCTTTGCAATGCAAGGGTGCTGCTAGATGAGGACACTGTTAAGATTCCTCAGTTTCTCAGGACATACATATGTTGGGCTGTGTCAATTTCTCTTACTGATCTGGGCTTTAGGTGTCAGTTGTGGAGAAGGAAAGAGTCTTTTTA
>NW_024083833.1:0-2717 GCF_003009895.1 Hyaena hyaena | reverse complement strand
ACACACACACACACACACACACACACACACGCATAGAGCATGAGCCAGGATGGGTCAGAACGACAGGGAGACACAGAAGCCGAAAGAGAGTTCATGCTTTGAGCTATCTTATCTGTTAGCACAGAACCCGACGCGGGGTTCTAACCCGCCGTGAGAGCATGAACTGAGCTGAATTGTACCCTACACCCACTGAGCCACCCAGAGGGGCCCTCCACATCTCTATTCTAATACCACTAACATGCTGAAACATGAAATTGGTTGATTCTTGCATTGACCACAGTTTTTATTCTCAGAGTTGGGTACAAAATACTTAGCTTGTTCTTCCATGCATGTGTTTTCACACATTACTTAGTGAATCATCCTGAAAACGGAGTGCTGCATTCATCACAGTGTTGTTTCAGAGAGTTGAGTGCCCTGCACTTCCCTCAAAGGTCTCGGCACTCTTATTCTGACACTTTTCACATAAGGAAACATGACGTTAGCTGAATGATACTTTCCCCAGAGCGTGTTCATGCACAAAGTTGATTATACAACATGTTGGGAATATGTCCATACATGTGTTTTCAGACATTACCAATAGTGTGAAACCACCTGGTAACTGAGTGCTGCCTTCCGCCTAGTGTTGTTTCTCGGAGTTAAGGACCCTGCATTTCCATCATTCGTGTCTTTTTTTCCAACACAGGTAACATAGTGAAAGAAGTTAGTTCAACAATGGGTTCCCCACAGTTTTCTTTCACAGACTTGAGTACATACTACTACGCTTATAGTTCCATGCATATGTTTTTAAACTTTACCAACGTAGTGAACCAACTTATCGCACTTAGTTTATACTTCCATGATTGTGTTTTCAGATATTACTGTCAGTGAAAGAATGTGGTAATGGAAGGTTTCATCACGCACAATATTGTTCACAGAGTCGGCCATGATGCACTTTCTTCACTGGTCTCCCCATCTGTATTCTAATGCTACTACCTAGAGAAATATGACTTTCTCTGAACGATGCGTTTCCCACAGTGTTCTTCATAGAGTAGCGTCTATAACACTTGTTTTATACTTCCTTCCATGCTTGTGCTTTCAAAGATGACCAACTTATAGAAGAAAAGGTAAGTAAATGTTGCGTTGCGCACCGTGTTTTCCACAGAGAAGAGCATTATGTACTTCCTTCCTTGGTCTCCTAATCTGTATTCTAACACTGCTAACAAAGTGAAACGACGTTAGTGGAATGAGACTTTTCACACAAATTTCATTATCAGAGTTGAGTATCTAACACATTATGCTCCCATGCACGTTTCTCCAGACATTACTAAGTTAGTGAAACATATTTATTATAGAAGGCTGCATTCTGCACAGTTTGGTTCACAGAGTTGGAAATGCTGAACTTTCCTCTTTGGTCTCCGAATCTGTATTCTATCTAACATTGCTAACATAGTGAACATGACGTTAGTTGAATCATGGGTTCACCGTAGTGTTCATTCATTCAGAGAGTTGAGTATATAACACTTAACTTACACTTCCATGCATGTTGTTTTCAAACACTAGTAAACTTAGGGAAAGATTGTCACTGAATGATGCATTCTGCACAGTGTTCTTTCATAGAGTTGAGCTCTGCACTTTCCTCAAGGTCTCTGCACTTGCATTCTGACACTTCTAACATAGGAAAGGATGACGTTAGTTGAGAGATGTTCCCACAGTGTTTGTGGACAGATTTGAGTATAAAAGACTGGCCTTATGCATCCATCCATGTCTTTTCAAGCATGACGAGTACCGTGAAACAACTTGGTATTTAAATGCTGCATTCCACATAGCGTTGTTTCTCATAGTTAAATGTTGGTCTCACACATTTGTCTTCCCACATTGGTTTCCACACTGTATCCTAACACTAATAATGGTGAATCTTGACGTTAGTTGAATGAAGTGTTCCCCCCACAGTGTTCAGAGAGATGAGTACATAATACTATAAGCTTCTACTTCCATGCCTGTTTTCAAACTTTACTAACAGTGAAGTAATTCAGTAACTGAATATTGCCTTTTACAGTGTTCTGTCACAGAGTTGAGCACTCTACCCTTCCTTCATAGGTCTCTCCATCGGTATTCTACACTAGTAACATAGTGAATCATGAAGTTCATTAAACCCTGCATTCACCACATTTTATTCTCACAGTTTTAGTACAAATCAACTAAATAAACCTTCCATGAATGAGTTTATTCATTACCAACATTACCAACGTTGTGACATCACGAGGTCACTGAATGCTACATTTTGTACAGTGTTTCACATAGTTGGGCCTTCTGCTCTTTCCTCCTAGGTCTCCACATGTGTATTCTAACACAAATAACATAATGAAAACAAGAGTGCAGCATCTCACATATTTTTCATTCTGAATTGACTACTCAACACTGATCTTATACATCTATGGGTGTGTTGTCAAACATTACTTAGTGAATCAAGAGTGTACCTGAATGCTTCTTTGTGCACAGCGTTGTGTCACAGAGTGAGGGGTCTGCACTTCCCTCAAAGGTTTTCTCTGTGATTCTGACACTTGTAACATGATGGTAGCTGAATGATGCATTCCCCACAGTTGTCTCGTTCCGAGCTCTGTATACAAAACTTACGTTATGCTTCCATCCATGTGATTACAAATATTACTAACGGAGGTAAGCAAGCTATAACCAAAGGCTTCATTCCACACAGTGTTCTTTTACAGAGTTGAGGATTC